>NC_063178.1:45272114-45572114 GCF_023159225.1 Perognathus longimembris pacificus
TGCTTGGGGTAGGGGGTAGATGGTGTGGTGGGGAGGGAGGGAGGAGGAGGAAGGGGAAGAGGAGGGAGAGGCCATCAGGGAATGGCCTGAGACCACCAAAACCTAAGGAAAACAAGTCAGCTCGGATGGGGGGGGGTGAAGTAGACAGACAGACAAATGACAGACAAGAACACACAGACAGAGGAGGTAGACAGACATGGTGAGAATGATACATGGAGACAGAGACACAAGCAGATGCAGAAACACAGAAAGACTGACACAGTCAGATGGAGGGACAGATGGACAAACACAGAGACACAGAAGAACATGGAGGAACAGACAAACAGACAAAGGTATAGACAAAGACAGGGGAATATAAAGAGAGAAACAGAGGCAGACAAACATAAACACAGACAGGGAGACACACAAATGAGAGACATACAGACAGATGGACAGAGAGACAAACACACAGACAGACAGACAGACAGATGAACAGACACACAGACAGACAGGCAGACAGACACAGACAGACAGACACATACACAGACACACAGACATACAGACACACAGATACAGATCAACCATCTGACAGAGAGAGACACACAAACACACAAACATATGGAGAGACAGACAGACACACACAGAGACAGACAGACAGGGATACACACAGATGAAAGACAAGATAGGGAGATGGACAGGGAGACAGACAGATACACAGAGAGACAGACAGACACACAGGCAGACAGAGAAACAGAGAGGAGAGACAGAGAGAGAGATGGACAGGGAGATAGACAGGCAGACAGATAGACAGACAGGGAGACAGACAGGGACACAGGGAAGGAGACAGACAGGGAGGGAGGAGAGACAGACAGGGAGGGAGAGAGACAGACACACAGACACCACAGACAGACAGATGAGAGACAGAGAGACAGACAGACTTGCCCTCACCCCCCTACCAGGACTGGCTGGGCAGCGTGCTCCAGGACCCTGCCTTTTGTGTGAGTCCTTCTCCCCCCAAGGGCCGGGTGACCTCTGCCTGGGGATCAGGTGTCAGGAGTCACCCAGGCAGGGGAGAGGGGGTGAAGAGACCCACCCAATCCCCCAGCCCCTTGAGATTCCCAGTGACCAGCACCCCAAAACCCTCTCACCCACGCTGGGCGGCACCCAGCACAGCATGGCTACCAGGAGCAGCAGGCCTGGGCACCCATGGCCACCATCGCAGTCTTTCCCAGGCCTCTGCCTTAACTTCCCCTCCTGTAGCCTCCCTCTGTTTCCCATTCCTGGGGAATACAGGAGGAGGAGGAGGGCATGGCCTCTGTCACAGCCCTGGCTGACACCCAGGGACCAGGTCCACACCCACTGGGGACCTGAGGTGAGGGTGGACTCCGACCACAGTGCTCACACGCCCCATGCCAAACTCAGACATGAAGGTCCCATGGCTTGGGAGGGAGAGAGAACCAGGCACAGGCCCTGTCTCAATGTACCAGAGAGGCCTTGGCCTCAAACTCACAGCTCGAGCCTTGAACAGGGGGCCTGGGCCTTGAACTCAGAGCCTGGGCCTTGCACTGTGAGCCTAAGCCTTGAATTGGGGGTCTTAGCCTAGAAATAGGGGCCTGGGCCTTCGACTGGGGGCCTGGGCCTTCAACTGGGGGCCTGGGCCTTGAACTCAGATCCTGGGCCTCAAACTGGTGGCTTGAGCCATGAACTCAAAGCTTGCGCCTTGAACTGAGGGCCTGAGCCATTAACTGGGGCTTAAGCTTAGGCCTGGAGACCTGAGCCTTGAACTGGGGGCCACGGCCTGAAACTGGGGGCTTGGGACTGGAACTGGGGACTTAAGCCTAGAACTGAAGACCTGGGCATAAACACGGGGCCTGGGCCTTCAACTGGGGGCATGGGCCTTGAACTCGGATCCTGGGCCTAAAACTGGTGGCCTGGGCCCAGAACTGGGGGTCTGAGCCTTGAAATTGTCCCTGGGCCTGGAACTCAGGGCCTGGGCCTTGAACTTAGGGCCAGGACCTTGAACTGGGGGCCTGGGCCTTGAACTGCGGAACTAGGCCTTAAACTAGGGGCCTAAGCCTTCAACTGGGGGCCTGGGCCTCAAACTGGGGACCTAAGCCTTCAAATGTATGTTTGGGACTAAAAAATGGGGCCTGGGCCTTCAACTGGGGGCCTGAGCCTCGAACTGTGTGCCTCGGCCTGGAACTCAGGGCCTGGAACTGGAACTGGGGACCTGGGTCTCAAACTGGGGGCCTGGGCCCCAAACTTGGGGCCTAAGCCTTAACTGGGGGCCTGGGCCTCAACTCGGGGCCTAAGCCTTCAACTTTAGGCTTGGAACTCAAACTAGGGACCTGGGCCTAAAACTGGTGGCCTGGGCAAAGAACTGGGGGTCTGAGCCTTGAAATTCTCCCTGGGCCTGGAACTCAGGGCCTGAGCCTTGAACTAGGGACCTGGACCTTGAACACGGGGCCTGGGCCTTCAACTGGGGGCCGGGAACTTGAACTCGGATTCTGGGCCTCAAACTGGTGGCCTGGGCCCAGAACTGGGGGCCTGAGCCTCAAATTCAAAGCTTGGTCCTTGAATTGGGGGCATTGGACTTGAACTGGGGGCTTAAGCCTAGAACTGGGGACCCGGGCCTAGAACTGGCAGCCTGGGCCTGGAACTTGGGAACTGGGATTGGAACTGGGGACTTAAGCTTAGATCTGGGGACCCGGGCCTTGAACTGGGGGCCTAGGCCTGGAACTGGTTGTCTGGGTCTCAAACTGGGGGCCTAGGCCTAGAACTGGGGGCTTAAGCCTAGAACTGGAGACCTGGGCCTTGAACAAGGGGCCTGGCCTACAACTGGGGGCCTGGGCCTTGAACTCAGACCCTGGGCCTCAAACTGGTGGCCTATGCTTCGAACTCAATGCTTGGGCATTGAAGTGGGGTCCTGGGCTTTGAACTGGGGGCTTAAGCCTAGAACTGGGGACCAGGGCCTTGAATTGAGGCCTGGGCCTGGAACTGGGGGTCTGGGCCTCAAATTGGGCGCCTCGGCCTAGAACTGGGGGCTTAAGCCTAGAACTGGGGACCCGGGCCTTGAATAAGGGGCCAGGGCCTTCAACTGGAGGCCTGGGCTTGCCACTCACATCCTGGGCCTCAAACTGGTGACCTGGGCCCAGAACTGGTGGCCTGAGCCTAGAACTCAGGGCCTGGGCCTTGAACTGAGGGCCTGGATCTTGAACTGGAGGCCTGGACCTCAAACTGCGGGCCTAAGCCTTCAACTGGAACCTGGGCCTTGAACTGGGGGCCTGAGCCTTGAACTGGGGACCTGGGCCTTGAACTCAGATCCTGGGCCTCAAACTGGTGGCCTGAGCCTTGAACTCACAACTTGGGCCTTGAACTGGGGTCCTGGTCCTTGAACTGGGGGCTTACGCCTAGAACTGGGGACCCGGGCCTTGAACTTGGGTCCTGAGCCTCAAACTGGGGACCTGGGCCTTGAACTGGGATGGGAACCTGGGCCTGGAACAGCGGATCTGGGCCTCAAGCTGGGGGCTTGGGCCTTCAACATGGGGCCTTGTAGAGAGCCAACAGGGAAATTCACCATGACTTCTGGCTATACTCTCAAGGGCGAGCAAGGTCATGGCTTAGGGAGCCAACAACAAAGTTCATCCTAATGTCTGGCTATGTTGTTATCTCAAGGACATGCAAGGACATGGTTTACTTGAAGGACAGTACTAATCCCGAGATGTTTTTATTATGTCCACAAGAGTCTCTTTTATGTAAACCATTCAATCATATCTTGTTTTACTGCCTGTTGTTATTTACCAATTTCAGGGCCTTCCTGTTTTCTTAAACCTTAGTTAATCCTATGCTATTTCCTGGTTGTCAAACTGCATATAAGCTGGAAGTTAAAAATAAAACATGGCTGCAGTCTTGAGTTACAATCTCGAGATGCAGACCTCCTGAAACCCATCTTTTGCCTCTTGTCCTTTTTCTCTTGTCTTGCATTTTTCTTTTGCTTTAATCCTTGCCCCCTCAATCAGGATTCCCTCTTTCCTTCCGGCTGGCTAGGCAGAGGGCCTGGGTCTTGAACTGGTGGCCTGGGCCTTGAACTCAAAGCTTGGGACTTGAACTGGGGGCCTGGGCCTTGAATTCAAAATTTGGACCTTGTCTGGGCCTTGAACTAGGGGCTTAAACCTAGAACTGTGGACCTGGGCCTTGAACTTGGGCCCTGGGCCTGGAACTGTGGACCTGGGCCTTCAACTGGGTGCCTGGGCCTTGAACTTGGGTCCTGGACTTTGAACTCAGATCCTGGACCTCAAACTGGTACCCCAGGCCTAGAACTAGGAGCCTAAGCCTTGAACTGGGGGCTTGGGCCTCAAGCTGGGGGCCTGGGCCTTGAACTGGGAGCCTGGGCCTGGAACTGGGTCCTCATCCTAGAACTGGGGACCCAGGCCTTGAACTTGGGGCCTCAGCCTCATCCTGGGGGCCTGGGTCTTGAACTGGGTTAGGGGACCTGGGCCTGGAACTGTGGACCTGGGCCTCAAGCTGGGATCTTGGGCCTTGAACTCAAGGCCGGGGACTCACAGACCTCCAAATGACCCTGTCTTCCACCTCGGAACCCCCTATATCCCAGGCGTGAGGGACCCCCGATACCTAGTGGGGGAGGGGTGGAACTGGAGATGGGGACAGATGGACAGACAGGCAAGGAGAGAGACATGTAGACTGATGGGGAGATGTACAGACAGACTGGGAGGGAGACAAAGAGATGGACACATAGACAGACAGGCAAGACAGACAGACGGACACATCGACACAGAGGCTGACAGACACCCAAATACACAGACACATAGACAGACAGACACATAGACAGACAGGCACACAGGCAAACAGACAAGGAGACAGGAAAACACAAAGACATGGAGACAGACAGATGGAAACAGACAGGCAGACAGACAGGGACACAGGAAGACGGACACACATACACAAAGACAGACAGACAGAGACAGACAGACGGACACATAGACACAGCCAGATGGATGGGAACACAAATAGAGAGAGACAGGCACATTAACCGAGAAGTGGACAGACAGGCACACCGCCAGAGAGGGAGACAGACAGACACAGACAGACAGACAGACAGACACAGACAGTCAAACAGAAAGGCAGAGAGGTAGACAGACACATAGACAGAAAGAAAGACAGATGGATGCTCCCGATTCCCACCCCCCCCTGCCCCGCCTTACCGCACACCCTGGGCCCCAAGCCAAACGCCCAGGCCGGGCTGCCTCCTTCTCCTCCTCCTCTTGCCCAACTTCATTTTGTGTCTTGGACCCACCGTGACCCCTGTGTGTGTGGGGGGGGGGTCAGTGGGCAAAGGTCAGCCAGGAGGGGTGAGAGGGGTATCCCTGACTCCAAACTCCCTGGAGACCCCAGTGTCATCCCTGGGCTTCTGGAAAGATCCCCAAACCCACACCCTGAGGTCACCCAGCCACCAGCACCCCACACAAACCCACAGATATCCCGAGATCACAGAGCAACCCGAAACCGCCTTCAACCCCTGCAGGGGCCCAGCTTGCAGGAGCAACCTGTCCTGTCCCCGTATCTCCTTCCATCGAGGCCTTGGTGTCCCTGGTGGACCTGTGCCTCCACTTCCCCTCCTGTGCTATTAGCCTTTGGTTCCCAGGCCTGGGCCTGGAATTCCCAGGCCTGGGCCTTGAATCACCAGTCTGGGCCTCAGGGCCTGGGCCTTGACCCCCAGCCTGGGCCTCAAACCCACAGCCTGGGCCTCGAACACCCAGCAGTGATCTTGAATCCCCAGGCTGGGCCTCAGAGCCTGGGCCTCAAACCCACAGGCTGGGCTTCAGGGCCTGGGCCTCGAACCCACAGGCTGGGCTGTTGGGCTTAATTTCCACGTCCCCCCTGGGGAGATGCCAAGCTTCTAATTGTGGGGGACATTCGGCTCTATGCGCTGCTCCCACCAGCGGGAGGGCAGAGCGTGTAACGGTCAGGCTAAGGTGAGCTGGGATAGGGTTGCCAAAACCCCTGTGCGTCCCAGCTCCCCTTACATTTAAGAGAAGACACTTGACACAGAGATTTCGGGGGAGCCGCCCGATGGTCTACCGGCTTCCAAAGGGAGGGGTTTATATGACAGTAATGGCAGCAGGAAGATGAGAGACTAACTGGCTAATGAACTGTCCATCATGGTGATGTCACAGAACTTCCCGCAGAAGCCCAGCCTCTTGGATCGACCTCCGGCTCAGCCAGCACCATGGTGGCACATGTGCTCTTAGACGAGAGGCAGGGCTGATTTGGCATCTCTTCCGGTAGAACCCGGAAGGGAGTTGAGGGGCTAATCAGCCAAGCAGCCCCAGGGCGGGAGAAAGGGCCTGTCTCTTAGGTATAGCCAGACCCCAACACTGGGCCTCAGAACCTGGGCCTGGAACAGAGAGCCTGGGCCTTGAACCCGCAGCCTCAGTGCCTGAAACTCAGGGTTGCACTCCCGGCCTGCCACCCAGACCCCAGCCCCCCCCAACAGTCCACTTCCGGTGGGTGGTCAGGAGACCATGTTCATCCCACCCGCCCTACCCATTCCACAGTTCTGGCAGGCCACCAGCAACTTCCGGTTGACTCTCTAGGATATGGAGCTGGTCCCGCCTCCCCCTTGTCCCACCTCCCCCATCTTGTCCTGCTCCATGAGTCTCCAGGCAACTGGTAGGCCTCTCCATATCCTGCTGGCCACTTCCAGTTGGTAAACAGGATACAGGCTTCCACCCGCCCCCAATGTAAAGGCCCCTTTCTGCCCCCAACAACTGCCACTTCTGGTTGGTATTTAGGGTTCAGGATCCTTCCCTCCCCCAGTGACTGTGACTTCCAGTTGGCATCCAGGGTACAGAATTCCTCCCAACCCCCCAATGCCTCCCACTTCCACTGGGTAGCTAGGATACGTGCTTGGTCTCGCCCCCAAGGATGGCACTTCTGGTGGGCAGCCAGTTTTGCCTCCCCAAATCATCTGACATTCAGCTCTTCCCCCTGTGTCACTTCGGGTGAGTCCCTACTTCTGGTGAGGTGGAAGAACCCAGCTGCCTGTCAGCTTTAAGGCCCGTCCCCTTCGTGGATGGACCGAAGGAGCGAGGCCTGCCCAGTAGCCCATGTATGGATGCTTGGGCTGTCACACAGGCTGAGGCCCCACCCTCGTGATGGTGTAGGGACTCCTCGGCTGTCCATCACCTTGAGGCCCCACCCTCCAATCCATGGATGGATGCATGTGCCATCACTCAGGTAAAAGCCCCACCCCTACTCAGTCTCAGGTTGCCCAGGCTTCTTTGCCAGGAGCGAGGGGCAAGATGGGTGCCTGGAGTGCACTGCACATGCGTGGGATGTGTGCCTGGAAGTTCACTGCACATGTGTGGGATTGGAGGTCAGTTATACACTGCTCATGTGCGAGTTGCGTGCCGATCCAAGCACTGCACAGGTGCGGGATGGGAGCCTGGACCTGCCCTGTGCGTGTGCGCCATGGTTGACTGCACACAAACTGCGCCTGTGAAGGATGGGTGCCAGGATTGCACTGCGGATGTGCGAGAAGCGTGGGGGAGGGCTCCACACCATGCACTGCTTATGTACAGGACGGGTGCCTGGAAGTCCTCCACTTATGTGCAGATTGGGTCTCAGATGTGCCCTACACATGCACATGATAGGTGCCTGGAAACCCACTGCGCCTGCGTGGCATGGTGGACTGCCCACACACTGCGCATGCTCATGCGGGGGTGCTCTGCTCGAGCCCTGTGCATGTGAGTGGGGACTGCAACACGGGCATGAGCAGTGCCATTCACTTTATTTGTGTCTTTTTCTCTTTCTCCGTCTAGCTTTCAGGCCGCGCTGACCTCATGCCACCTTGGTGCCTGCAGAGGGAGAAGGAGAAGTAACAGCAGCCAAGGACCACATTGAGGGGGGCAGGGCCAGATGCGGAATGACGTCACACCAGGGAGGGACTCACGGCCCACGCCAAGGTCCAAGCAGCACCTGCCACTCCGGAATTGGAAGTAGCTGACGCTGGCACCCAGCAGTGCCAAGACTACCACTGAGATGATCAGGGAGACAGTGAGTGCCACTGCACTTCCGTCCGGGACGGGGAGGGGGCAGGACATCCGGGTAATGCGGTGGACAACTGGCAACCGTGAGGAGTTAGCTATGGGTCCCGGACATCCAGGGAACTCGGCAGATATCGGGTACCATGGGGAACAAGCTAGGCATCCCAGATGTGGAGGCTGAGCATGATTTGGAGGCCTGGATGTGGAGGCCGAGGATGATGTGGAGGCCCAGATATGCAGGCCAAGGAGAATGCAGAGTCCCGGATATAGAGGCTGGGGCACCCAGGAGTGCCTCTGTTTCCCCCCCCCATGACAGGCACCAAGGACTAGCACTCAACCTATAGGGACCTGCAAGGTGAGAGAGCAACCCGGATGTCCACCCCTAGTGACCCGGATGCCCAGAGCCTATAACAGCAGCTCCCCAATAAACCAGATGTCTGGAAGCCATAGCAGCTCCTTGAGTAACCAGGATGTCCTGAGTAACCTGAGGTCTGGAGTCAATAGCCACACCCGTACTAACCGGGATGTCCGGAATCAATAGCAACAAATCACCAAGTATGGATGTCCTGAGTATCCCGGATGTCAGGAACCCATAGCAGCAGTTCCCTGAGAAACCAGGATATCTGCAGCCTATAGTACCTCTCCAAGTGACCCAGATGTAGGGAGTAATAGCAGCTCCCAGAGTAACCAAAATATCACAAGTACCCTGGATGCCCTGGACCCCTAGCTAGCTACCGACTAACCCGGATGTCCAGAACCCATAGCAGCTCCCTGGGTACCCTGGATTTCCGTGACCCCAAGGTAGCTTCCAAGTAACCAGGATGTCCTGCTGTACCTGGATGTCCGCTGTGTAACCTGGATGCCCACCGAGGTACCTGGATGGCAGAGACTCATAGCTAGCTCCCTGAGTAACCCGGATGTCTGCTGAGTAATTCAGGCCTCTGCATTCTCCTTGGCCTGTATATCTGGGGCTCCACACCATCCTCAGCCTCCACATCTAGGCCTCCACATCATGCTCAGCCTCCACATCCGGGGTCTCTATACCTCAGCCTCTATATCTGAGCCTCCATATCATCCCCAGCCTCCACATCCTCCTTAGCCTCCACATCCGGGCCTCCACACCATCCTCAAAAGACACATCCATATCAAGTGCCATAATCTCCATACTCCTTAATTTCAGTTGGAATTGGGTGGGACTGTTTACCTCACAAGAAGAGAATGGTTTGTGGATTCTTCCTGAACTGAAAGAGGAGATGGCCAAGAATAGAATTTGTATAGATTTTGAGCTGGCAATTCCAACCTCTGGCCTGGCATATGTTTTTAAAGTCATAGCACTTTATAAAAGCATTAATAAATCTTCAGCAAATGTCCTTATCATAAATGGTGATAATGAACTCTTACTAGATATGATGAGGTATATTGAGCACTTTTTAATAAAAGGCAAAATTTGAATCTTGAACACACAGTTGGAGTTTACCATGAAGAGGAGATATTTCGTGCTAGGTTCATTATATGTACCGCTCATTCTTTTACACCATCATCAGGGTGTTTCTGGATTCACAGATGTTGTCAAGTCAGTTAACCCTCACAAATACTATGAAGACTTTTTCCTTGCTTGGCTGTGGATCCTCTCTTTTAATTGGTCAGATTCCGGGTCTGACTGTGTAACATGGGAGAACTGTCCTTGTGATGCTTCCTTGGATTGGTTGCCTCAGCACATTTTTGACATGACTATGACTGGACACAGTTACAATATATACAATGCTGTGTATGCTGTGGCCTGAGCTCTCCATGAGGTGTGTCTTCATCAAACAGAAACACAAACAGTGGGAAATAGGAAAGGGACAATGCCTTTGCCTGCACAGGTAAGGCCTTCTGTGTTGGATGGCACATGCCATGAGCAACAGTCATTTCCCAGGTAGTTTCCTTACAATATGAAATTTAAGTATTTTAGGTAAGTTTCCAAGATCCAAGTAATAATATTTTTTAAATGTCTGGGAAGTACTCTAGACATGTATTTTTGTGCTCTTCAGGAAAAGCAGGCCATGAAAAGAATACAGTGAGTTATTTTATAAGTTATTTTAGACAAATAGCTTCAACATTCATAGCAGATGTTTTGACAACTGTATATTCACCTTTTCCCTATGAGTTTCTTTTGCAATAGCAGAATTACCCATATTTTTATGAGGGACCTAGTTTCTGTCTACATCATGCATTAATTTTTTTAATTCAAAAATTTTATTGTAAAGGTGATAGACAAAGGGCTTAGTTACATAAGTAAGGTGATGAATATATTTCTTTTATGATCATATTTTTTTCTTATTTACTGTCAAAGTGATGTACAGAGAAGTTATAGTTTCATATGTTAGGCACTGGATACATTTCTTGGACTGTTTGTTACCTCTTCCTTCATTCCCTCCTCCCTGCTTCCCCTTTCCCTCTCCCCCATGAGTTCTTCAGTTGGTTTACACCAAACAGTTTTGCAAGTATTGCTTTTGTATTCGTTTGTCTTTTTATCCTGTGTCTCTCGATTTTGGTATTCCTTTTCAGTTTCCTGGTTCTAATACCAGTATATACAATTTCCAATGTACTCAGATAAGATACAGTGATAGTTCAGGTACAACCACAGGAAGAGGATACAAGAGGATCATCAACAATAGAAGCTACTATTTCACATGGCATGTTGAAAGTAATTACAACAGTGATATATCACTTGTTTCCATAACATGAAGTTCATTTCACTTAGCTTTATCTTATACATGCATTAAATTTTTACCAGGCTCAAACTAGCAACATTCATAAAATTAGTGATTGTGGCAAACTACAGTTAGGCAACTGAGAGTCATCTAATTCATGACTATTTAGGTGGACTGGCATTTTCTTGAAAAGACATTATTTATTCCTTTGTTGAGTGACCAGGATTCAGCAGGATTATTTTTATTCCTCCATAGATTTTCTTCTGGGATACTTCATTAGGTGGCTCTGCTATTACCACTTTCTGAATCAGAAATTAAAGGCAATCAGGAAATTTTTTTGTTCAGGCTTTCTGTCTTAGCTTGGGATAGATTTCACCATAAAATGATATATCTCTTTTAGCTGCACCCTTTTCTGAAGAACAGCGAATTTCACAATCCTGCTGGAGATCAGGTGATTTTGGATAAGAAAAGGAAATTGGAGGCAGAGTATGACATTGGAAACATTTGGAATTTGCCAGAAGGTCTTGAACTGGAGGTGAAAGTAGGAAAATTTTCTCCATATGCTCATCATTTGTCTTTATCTGATGAAATGGTACACTGGGCCATAGCATCTACAGAGGTGGGTTGGATTTAATTGTGATGATTTTAAGGACATATAAGTAAGCAAAATTAAAATATATATCTGTTTGGATGCCTGCAAAGTACTCCATTTATACTAGCTGCTTAGGTGGCTGTGATACAATTATTATAGTTTGAAGGCAGTCCAAGCAAGAATGGCTGTGAGATCCTTATCTTCATGCAACCACCAAAGAAGCAGGGCTGGACCCTAGTGACTCATTCCTGTAATGCTATCTTCTCAGGAGGTAGACATCCTCAGATCTAAGATTACTGATCTGTTTGAAGCCCAACCTGGCAGATAAGTCTTTGGAACTCTTATCTCAACTGACAAACAAAAACCTCAATTGGAACTGTGGTTCAAATTGTAGAGTACTAACCTTGAGCAAAACAAAAGCCCAAGGACAATGCACATACCCCGAGAGCAAACCCCAGGAACAGGACCAAAAAAAAAAAAAAAAAGGAAATTAACAGTCTCTAAATGTCAACTAAGAATAGTGTCATAAAATATGAGTTGCATATTTATAGCAAGTTTTTAACACCGTGACAAAGTACCAAAGGTGTCATTTTATGTGGTTTCAAGATTTGCTTCCTTCTGTGGAGGTTTTATTCAAGGGTTAGTTGTCCTGCTAGTTATCTTTGGCACGATGAATCCTTGAGAATCTATCAGAAGATTCTCACTTTTGGCCACTGAAAAACTAAGAAGATATGATACATATGGAGATCATATAACCCTATAAAAGGGATGTCTATGCTCTACCTTAGTGCATACTGTTAAAGTTTCAAAGAGGATACTTCTTTCTTGCTGTTCACAAATTCATGGATGAGTAGGAGACAAAATATTCAATGATGTTCAATAAGCTTGCCAGTAGGACTTACTTTCTAACCATTAATCTCTACTTTTAAAGGTCTTCCATTTCTCAATCATTCAACAGACCACAGATCAAGGGTATAGCCCATAAACCTTTTGTGATCTTGTGATTGGGAATCTATAAGATCATTCAACACTTGACTGTACTTATGTGTATGGAAGTAATAAGCTTTATAATCCAATATTTTAAAACAATGGATTTTTGGCATATTACATAAAAGTTACTGACATATATATGATTTTCCTCAGTCTCCCCACTCTGTCTACAGTGAGAGTTGTGGTCCTAGATTCAGGAAATCCCCTCAGGAGAGAAAGGATGCCTGTTGCTTTGATTGCACTCCTTGTTCAGGTTATGAGATGGCTAATGGGTCAGGTAAGTGCATGTCTTTGGGAGAAATTCATACTCTCTCCCAACCCATGCAAGTCAATTCAAATGTTGGATATTAGGATTCCATGATCAAAATTTTCTTTCACTCCCTTAGTAATTTAATTGGGACAGTTGTTGATACTTCTTTTTAAAAAATCATGGCCTCTGATTTACATATAGATTTTTTTTCTTAAATTTTTATTGTCAAACTGAGGTACAGAGAGGTTACACATTCATATGTTAGGCATTGGATACATTTATTATACTGTTTGTTACCTACTCCCTCATTCCCCCCTACCCCTTCCCCCTTTCTATTTTTCCCCCATAAGTTGTTCAGTTCATTTATACCAAACAGTTTTGCAAGTATTGCTTTTGTAGTCGTTTGTCTTTTTTTACCCTGTGTCTCTCGATTTTGGTATTCCCTTTCTATTTCCTAGTTCTAATACCAGTATACACAGTTTCCAATGTACTCAGATAAGATACACAGATAGTGCAGGTACAACCATAGGAAGGGGATACAAGAGGATCATCAATAATAGAAGCTATGGTTTCACATCGCATGATGAAAGTAATTACAACAGTGATATGACAGTCATTTCCATAAACTTTCTCTCTTCCCAGATGACATGATCCTATACCTAAAGAACCCCATTGACTCTACTCCAAAACTACTAGAGCTGATCCAAAACTTTGGCAAAGTTGCAGGATATAAAATAAATCCTCAAAAATCAATGGCCTTTCTATATGCTAATGACCTGAACAATGAGGCTGAAATCAGGAAAGCAACTCCTTTTGAAATAGCCTCACAAAACATAAAATACCTAGGAATAACCTTAACCAAAGAAATGAAAGACCTCTATGATGAGAACTTTAAAAACATGAAAAATGAAATTAAGGCAGAACGCAGGAAATGGAAAAACCTCCCATGATCCTGGATTGGGAGGATTAATATAATCAAAATGTTAATGTTGCCAAAGGCTATCTACAAATTTAATGCAATACCCATTAATATCCCAACACCATTTTTTAATGAAATAGACGAAGCAATCCAGAAATTTATGTGGAACAATAAAAGACCCAGAATAGCAAAAGCAATCCTAAGCAGAAAGAAGTGCAGGAGGAATTACAATAACAAACTTCAAGCTGTATTATAAAACTATAGTAATAAAAACAGGATTATTTTTTTCTAGTCTGCTGTGTGCATGTTTACTCGGCTACTTATCTCTATAAGTTTAACTTCTATCATATTAATTGTAAAGCTTCTTAAAGAACAAAGACTCTATCTTGTTCAAGATTACCTTCTGACTACAAAGGAAACACAGATCCTGCATATGTTTACTTCCTAGTGCTTAGGCCTTTTCTTACAACAGAGTGAGTGCTCAGGGTTGGGTTTGTTGTAAGAAGAAGGCATAGCTGTTGTGCTTAGCATGACTTCATATCTCCTAAGAATGTCTTGATTCTCTGTTCCTACAGTTGAGTAGAGACAAGTGTAACAACTGCAAGAAGAACCACCATGTTCCTATCTATATTGTACAGAGAAGCAGAAAAATATGCAAGGCTTACGACCCACAATTTCAAATGAGGGGTTTGAGTTGTAACCACAATTCTGAGGATTATGACAGCATAAAGGAAAAAATTATTCGTGGATATTAGAAATGGCAAGAAGTTAGATTTATGATTGCCGTGGTAAGTAAAGGAGCGTCAGTAAAACTGAAACATGAGGAATGAGTATGTAAACATGATGCAGACATAAAAATAATATTAACATCATCTGGTAATACTCAGTAATATTTACTTTATACTACTAAGTATTCATATGTCAAAAATATCTCCATATAGGCGTTTTCTAATTTCCTTTTGAGTACTACAAGGGGACTAATGGTAATTTGTCTCCCTCAGCAGATATGGACCAGAGTGTGAAGTGTCCAGATCATCAGTATGCCAACACATAGAGAAACCATTGCCTCCCAAGAGCTGCAAGTTGTCTAGCTTATGGAGAGCCCTTAGGGATGGTCTTGGCCTGCATGGCTCTTTGCATATCTACACTCACAGTAGTTGTTCTTGGAGTCTTTGTGAAACATCACAACCCCCACTTTGTCAAGGCTAACAACCAGGCTCTCAGCTACATCCTGCTTATCTCCCTCATCTTCTGCTTCTTCTGTTCCTTGGTCTTTATTGTCCATCCCAAAACAGTCATCTGCATTTTACAGCAAACCACATTTGGAGTTGCATTCACTATAGCTGTTTCTGCTGTCTTGGCCAAAATTGTAACTGTGGTTCTGGCCTTCAAGGTCACTTCTCCAGAGAGAACAATGAGATGGCTGCTGGTATCAGGGGCTCCCAACTTAATTATTCCCAGCTGAACCCTGATCCAGGTGACTCTCTGTGGACTCTGGCTGGGAAACTTTCCTCCCTTCATAGATACAGATTCCCACTCTGGACATGGCCTCATCATCATCCTCTGTAGTAAGGGCTCCCGCATAGCTTTCTACTGTGTATTGGGATACCTGGGCTCCCTGGCCCTGGCCAGCTTCACTGTAGTTTTCCTGGCCAGGAATCTGCCTGACACCTTCAATGAAGCCAAGTTCCTGAATTTCAACATGCTGGTGTTCTGCAGTGTGTGGCTCAGCTTCCTGCCTGGCTACCACAGTGCCAAGGGGAAGGTCATGGTGGCTGTGGAGGTCTTCTCCATCTTGGCCTCCAGTGCAGGGCTCCTGGGCTGCATCTTTGCCCCCAAGTGCTACATCATCTTAGTCAGGCCAAATAAAAATTGTCTGCATGGCTTCAGGGATAGAAGACATAGAAGTAGAGATAAGCATTATTAAGACTAAACTCATATATTTGATTACTGTATACAATTTCTGAGCTAAATCTATAGTCATCTTGTGGATACCTAAGACAGTATCCCAAATCTCATGTACTCATACTAATATACTCCTTTGTAAAATGAAAAGCTGTTATTTGTTAAATATTAAAGTATAAAATCTAATTCTATGCTGTACTTAACAGTCTTAGTCTGATGACTATTTTGCTACTATGTCACCTCAGACTTCTCATTTTATGGGTATCTTAAATCACACCATCTGATTTACAACTTGCTTCTTAGTAAGGATGTCTTTTGATTTGGTCTGTTATGTGAATGTTTGCAGTCCTATATAATTTATCATGTCAAAGTGTATATTTTTGTCTTTTCCTATCCAGTGTGTATACTTCTAGACATACATATTCTAGTTACAATAAATGGGGAGAACTATGCAATACATGTTTCTTTTGGCCCGGCTTACTTTGATTAAAATAATTTTTTCCATGCTTCCATTTCCTTCCAGACACTACATAACATTTTTTCTGAGGGAAGCTTAAAATTCCATTGTGTATGTATATACAAGTAATAAATTGGCAAATAGTAAAGATAAATCTCCAAAGCAAAATTATAAATATCTAAACAAAATGCACAATGATGTACTCAATATCCTTAGCGTATGGGAATGCAAAGCCAAATGGCACTGAATTTCATCTCACTCTAGTGACAATGTCTATCATTAAGAAGGCTAATTTAAAAATGCTGCCAAGTATAAAGGGAAAAGGGACATGTATACTCAAGTTCATAGGAATGTAATTCCATATACCTAGTAGGGAAATCATTACGTAGCTTTAACATATGAAAGACTGAGAAAACCTTGTGAGACTGAAGCCCATTGCATGCATACAGGGACAGATCTAAGTAAACCTGCTGTACAGCTAACACATACTACTGAGAATTGTTAAATTAAGTGATAAAATCCTGTATAATATAATGAATATACAAGTTAAAAAAAGCAGGGGCAGCAGCATTAGGGAAAGGGACAGCTTGCATTCAGTCCACCCCCAGCACTTCTGCATAGACCCCTTCTCTGTTGAGAAGAAGAGAAATACATTTGTCAAGGTGTTAGCCGTTATATTCCCAGGAACTTCAAAGAGCATTATGCTCCTCCAGGTCTCTAAATGGAGCAACAACTTGGCCAGGTCAGAGACAGAACCATATTGATTCATATGAGACCAAGTTGTCATTCCTTCTATCCATTCATCTTTCTTTTTTCTTCTTTCTTCCTCTTTTACTTTACTTCCTCCCTCCCTCCCTCCCTCTCTCCCTCCCTCCCTCCCTCCCTCCCTCCCTCACTTCCTTTTCTTTTATGCCACTATGTGGGATTGAACTTCAGGGCCTAGCTACTGTCCCTTAGCTTTTTTAATTTTTGCAAGGCTGTCACTTTACCACTTGAGTCATACCTGCAACTCTAGATTTTTGCTCATTAATTGGAGATAAGAATGCCATAGACTTTTCTATCTGGGTTGGCTTCAAACCAGTATCCTCAGATCTTAGCCTCCTGAGTAGCTAGGCTTGTAGGTGGGAGCCGCTGCCTGGACCTGTTCCAATATAGTACTCTGAAGAGAGATTGGGAGAAATCTGGGGGTTTCAAATGTGGTCATCACATGAATGATTCTGAACTACAGGGTGGAGATGGATTTATGTGGAATCAATACAGTTTTGGCTCCCCATTTTTAAGTGTAAGAGCCAAGCAGTTCATTTATCGGTATCAAGCCTAAATTCAATTCTGAGTCTCAATTTTCTGGTTGCCAAGTTTTGGGATTTACCTCCCTTCTTTTCCTATGTGACCCTGGAGGCGTGGGTAATACTGTCCACCAAGTGTTGCTGGTGATGGGGCTTTAGTGTCCATCAGAAGAAGGCCACGGTGTCTCTGTGTACTGAGTGCAGGTCTTGCACCTTTGGGCAATTTGAAATCATTCACAGAATACCTGCTTCCTCTGAGTGCACCTAATGCACTCAATCTCAATGGATGATCTAAGCATACAGTGACAAGCACATGACAAGGCACAAACAAAGAATTACAACACAAGCCAAACACAGGTGCCTCCATGCCTGAAATTCTAGTTACTCAAGATGCTGAGATCTGAGGATAGTGGTTCAAAGCCAGCTGGGGCAGGAAAGGCCATGGGACTCTTATCTACAATGAAACACCAGTAAACCGGATGTAGAGCTGTGGCTCAAAGAGGTAGAGGGCTTAACCTTGAGCAAGAAAGCTCAGGAACAGTGCTTGGGCCCTGAATTCAAGCCCCACAACCAACAACAACAGACAATAACAAGAGAACACATTTTAGTGAGGGTAAATTATAAGGAGGTCAACCTAGAAACTTCTTGATGCCTCTAGCTGATTGCTGTCTGGATCTTATCTGTTCAGTTTCTGAAAGTGAAATAAGGACACTGGTCTAAGTAGCATTATGTTGTCCTCACTGCAATCCTGGCATCTTGCTGGGTGGTGGGGCTTTTCACCAAGCTTCAAAGAGTCTCGAGTTGAAACAGGCTGTTCTTTGAACTGCATATGTGTTTGGCCCCACGACAGTCTTGCTACAGAGAATGCTCTCCCCCGACTGTCCCCCTAGATGGTTTGCATTACTAGCTCCTGAGTGGTCTACTCCATGGTTTGCATTTGGTGAGCTTGGGTCCTCATCCAAACATATGGGTTTTGCCTTGAAAAGCTCCATGAAAGCCACTTTCTGGGCTACAGGCCTTTGGGACAGAAGTCCACCTGCAGTCATCGGCTTTTTAATAAAGACTCCCAGTTCAGCCTCTCAAGATGTGGTTTCTCTGTATCTTGCAAGTGAATTCCCACACAACAAAATCCAGTAGACTCTGCCTCCTCCTTGTCTCTCCCCTCCCTTCACCCTGGCCTCCAATCTTACACATTTGTCCTCCAGAAAATTCTACTGGTCATGCAGGCATCTACAGCCATCTCCACTGACAGAACCTGCAAAAGAAAATTCAGAACAATATTTCTCTATTGGCAGTTTGCTTAGGAACCTAGCGTTTGACATATGTGAATCATTCAAGCTACAGCTAGATGGGAGAAAGGAATTGCCGGGGTGCTACTCCACAGAAGGGAGACCCTAGGTACTATTTCCAGCTATTCCACACACCAGCTCCAGCCTCTTGCCCCTGTATGACAAATAGACATAGTGAAGGTTAGAGAAAGATTTATTACCTGGAAGCCAGGGAGAGTACAGCATTCAGCCTATTTTCAGCCATCTTCAGAGATACAGATAATATCTTAGGCTTTGAATACGTAACTGTGGCAAGGTGTATAAGAATTATAATCTTCAAGCCAGGTGCTGGTGGCTCAGGCCTGTAACCCTGGCTACTCAGGAGATGGAGATCTGACAATCAAGGTTTGAGACCTGCCCTGGCAGGAAAGTCCTTGAGAGTCCTATTTACAGTTAACCACCTACAAACCAGAAGGTGACCTGTGGTTCAATCTGGTAAGGTGCTGGCTCTGAGCAAAAAGAGTCCTAGGGACATTGCGGAGGCCCTGAGTTCAAGCCCCAGTGGCACTGCCAAAGAAAAATGGAATCTCAAATTGATTGCTTCCTTTCAAACAATTTTGTAAAGCCTCCTTTTAAATAAAAATCTATTTTAATTAAGTTCTACCTTTTACTGTTACATCATTTTACAAAACCAGATTTTGCCAGCTTGTGTGCCCTTTATTTTTTTGGCCAGTCCAGGGGCTTGGACTCAGGGCCTGAGCACTGTCCCTGGCTTCTATTTGCTCAAGGCTAGCACTCTGCGACTTGAGCCACAGAGCCACTTCTGGCTATTTTCTGCATATGTGGTGCTGGGGAATTGAACCCAGGGCCTCATGTATAGGAGGCAAGCACTCTTGCCACTAGGCCATATCCCCAGCACCTTGTGTGCCAATTTGATTGAACTTTTAGCTGCATTATCTACAACTACCTAAGACAAATTCTCTTAAAGTTTTACTTTAAAATGTATTTTTTAAAATGATTATCTTTAAGTGGTTGTATAGAAGAGTTCCATTTAGCAAATGAATATAAGCTGTTTTGAACCATGTTACCTCTTGAGAAAAGGGGAGGGGGAGCCCCACACTTGGCAACTAGAAAACTGAGACTCAGAATTGAATTCAGTTTGATATAAAGAGATGACCTGCTTGGATCTTTCTTACACTCAAAGACGGGGAACCAAATCTGTATTGATTCCACATAAATCAGTCTCCACTCTGTAGTGTGGAATCATTCATCTGATAGTCACACTGCAACCCCCTGATTTCTCCCCATCTCTCCTTTCAGAGACTTGGAACAGCTTTCAGCAGAAAGGTGGTGGCTCCCACCTGTAATCCTAGCTACTCAGGATTGTGAGCTCTGAGAGCTGTGACCTAATCAGCAAGAAAACAGAGGATGCCACATTTAATAAGCCACATCATAGGAGTCCCCTCCACAGGCTAGCGGCTGCACATAGACTTTCCAAATTGTGCATCTGGAAGCAGCTCAGAGTTAAGTCTTTTAAAGACAAAAACCACATCCTTTCTGCCAAGCAATGCTTTGTTTTGCAAAGCATATCCAGAAACAAAACTGAGCAGTAAATGTAGACTTACTCCCCTAAATACTGATAGGCTGGAACATTTTGGGGGACTTTTCTTTTTTAGAATCTGCTGAGTAAACAGCTTTTTTGCAACACCTGTTTGAGCAAACAACAGTTCTGGGGTCAGGAGCTTTTTTCCATGGGGGACAAAATGGCATCACTTCTGCCAGGCTTCAGGCCATAACCTACACCATAGGGATACTACTTAGAAGCCAGTCCCGATAGAAAGTCAATGGGATTCTGATCTGCCATTCAGCAAAAAGCTAGAAGTGAAGATGTGGCTCAAATGTTAAAGTGCCAGTTTTGTGCTGAGTTTCATCTGCAATGTTAGCCTGGCATTGCCCTTTCCTCCTATTGGCCCACCAAGGGTCCTTTTGTAGCAGGCGGCTGATAACCAGCTCCCCCCCTCCTCTCACCTTGAAGTAATGTTCCATTTGTTGAGTCTCCACCAAAAATGCTAACAGCACACTCCCTTATCTACTATCCAGGCAGCTGCCACAAATCTTAGTCCGCTGTAACAAACTAACCCGTTCCCAAGCCCTACATGAATCCCTGGCCCTTAACTCGCCTATGTTAAGAAATCCCCACCCCCATGCTACATAAAGACAAGCACTATTTCTCCCTCTCCCATGGGGGAGGTGGTCACGGTCATCCCAGGCAGACAAAAGACTCCTGTTGCTGTAACCGGCTGTGTCCATGTGGTTCCGCAATGGCTGTTTTCACCCAGTACTGGCACAAAAGAAAAGGAAAGAGGGAGGGAAGAAGGAAGGAAGGAAGGAAGGAAGGAAGGAAGGAAGGAAGGAAGGAAGGAAGGAAGGAAGGAAGGAAGGAAAGACAGAAGGAAGGAAGGAAAGAAGAGGGAGAATGAAAGAACAAAACTTGGTCTCATACCTATCATTATGGTTCTATCTCTGAACTAGCCAAGATGTTGCTCCATTTAGAGACCTGGAAGAACATAATGCTCTTTGAAGGTCCTGGGAATGTCAAGACTAACACATTTACAAATGCATTTCTATTCTTCTGAACAGAGAATGGGTCTGTTCAAGAGTGTTTGGAGTAGAGGGAATGCATGCAGTCCTCTGCAAACATCATTTCTACTTCTGAGGTTCACTGGAGACCTCAGTAGTTACGGCGATAATAGAGTTGGAAAGAGAAGAGAAATCCAATAACACCACTGCCATGAGAAATTAATCTGAATGTTAATACTGCCACATCCACAGAAGAAATGTTATGACCCACCACCCTCTCCTAGCCATGGCTTTCCCAACACCTTAGCCTCCAGCTCCAAGCTCCTCCTGTGCCACCTCATTTGTGGTCAAGTAGTGGTTACAAGACTTGTAGGTCAGTTCTAAAGAAACTGAGGCATGTGTGCAGTGGAACACCTTGTGCCCTTGGCCTGGCCTTTGGGTAATAAGCTTCTACTTATGGCCTCATGCACACAAATCGCATCTCAGCCATATGCTTAATTTATGGGGTGGCAACTTGCACATGTGCAGAGCTCTTCTAAACAAATTTAACGGATGGAATACTAGAAGGTCCAACTGCCCCAGAGAGGGGAGTTACATATTGGTTTAGTGGAATTATGTACTGGGTTTTCTCAATCTTCTCAGCCCTAGAAATCTGTCCCAAGACATGGAAGCAAATATTCAACAATACATGAAGAATTTTTTAAATGTACTGCATTTATGAAACAAAACAATAACTGAAACATCTCTTAAGGAACAGAAACATGGTTCAATAAATTACACACACACACACACACACACACACAGTCATGTAAGCCAGGGGTGGGGTTGGGAGAGATGGGGAGAATGATGGAAGGGGTGACATTGTTCACGATGCCTTGTATTCATAAACTGACATGTTGAATTTAAAACCTTTATGTGATTAATTAAAGATAATTTAGAAATTATACAAATATTTTTTTTAAAGTTGGGGAAGTTGACAGGTGCTGGTGGTTTACACCTCTAATCCTAGGTATTCAAGAGGTTGAGATCCAAGTATCACAGTTACAATCCAGCCCAGGGAAGGAAAGTCATGAGCCTTTCCAATTAACCATTAATAGCTGAAAGTGGAGCTATGGTTCAAGTGGCTGAGCACTAGCCTTCAGAAAAAATGTTTAAGGACAGTGCCCAGGCCTGGAGTTTGAGCCTACAGTCCAGTGCACATGCACTCTCTCTCTCTCTCTCTCTCTCTCTCTCTCTCTCTCTCTCTCAAAACTTTAATACATGTAAAACTAAGTAATGCAAGAATAGATATGAGAATTATGAGTTATATTTTTCTTTCCCACAGCAGTGAGTTTGTGCAAAAGAGACTTGAAAGAGGCAATCTCAGAAGTATTCTATCATTGCTGTTATGGTATATCACATATAGGGAGCATTGGGTACATTGTAATTATACCTTATATATAAATACATAATATATGTATCATACAACATATATACAATGTAATATAAAACTATATGATACATTCTATACAACAAAATAATACAATATATAATGATATATAATACAGCATGTAGTATATGTTGTATGCATAGTGTATAGAGTATACTAGGAATTGTATATATAGTATATATGATATATAGGTAGCAGTGTACTATCCATATGCTATCTATCACATACATAGTACTTATGTACACATAGCATGTAGTAAACAGTATGGTGTTTCGTGTATGTAGTATGTGAACTATCCCATAAATCTTATATATGCAGGGCTATACAGTATAGTATAAACATACTACATACTATATATTACATCATTATATGTTCATGTATGCATTATACTATCTATATAACGTAGTGTATGTCATATATGTCCTATATATGACATACACTATAAATATGATAGATAGTATATCTAGTATTATATGCTATACACTATATACTATCTATATATTATAAATAGCATACTGCTATATATACTATACATGTAGTATACACTATGTTATATATAATTATATATTGCATTATTATATTATGTATTATATATTTTATACTATATTGTTATATATTAGAGTATATATACTATATACAGTATGTATATTATACTACTCTGTTATATAATATATACTATATTATATTAATAGATTGTAATATAGATGGTATTTTATATTATTTGTAAAGTACATAAATATATGTCTAAAATATATTTATATATGCTATATATAAACCTATACTAGATATACACTGTATGTATATATTGTACATATACAGGATACAGTATAAACTGTATACTGTATATAGTAAATATAGACTATGAGTAGTATATATAGCAATATATACTCTATATATGTACCATATACTGTATATATTGTACGAAGAGGTAATATATATTCTATGTAAATATATATTCAAATGTTATATATGTAAAAATCTATTTATATGCTGACTACATGTAACCCTATACTGCCCCAACCTTTCCTTCTCCTCTCCTATGACCTGACCTAACTGACTTCCTTTGTCTAATAGTCCCATTCTGCAACCATGTCTCATCCTCCTGAATACCCCATATTCCACATCCATGAGTGGGAGCCCACCCTCGCATTTGCATAGCACTTGGGCCCTCTCTAGATGATGCAAGGTAACATCACTGCTTGTGGGCATCTTCAAAGATTCCTTCACTGAGATCCTGGACTCTTCTGATTTTTTTTTTTTTTTTTTGGCCAGTCCTGGGCCTTGGACTCAGGGCCTGAGCACTGTCCCTGGCTTCTTCCCGCTCAAGGCTAGCACTCTGCCACTTGAGCCACAGCGCCGCTTCTGGCCGTTTTCTGTATATGTGGTGCTGGGGAATCGAACCTAGGGCCTCGTGTATCCGAGGCAGGCACTCTTGCCACTAGGCTATATCCCCAGCCCCTGGACTCTTCTGATTTTGATTTGTGGTTGTCACTCATTATCCACTTTGTTCAGAGGTTGATGGAATTCCACATAAGTAGAACTGGTCAGATATAACACCAAAACCTATAAGCCATTCAATGAGTCATTAAATCACAGACTTTAAACAGCAGAAATTAAATAATAAACCCAAGAATTTCAGGGCATAATTACCATTTAAAAGGTGGTAGAGAAAATTCTGAGTTTATTGCTCTATTTTCTAGGCTGTCAATCACCATTTATGAGAAAGCAACTATTTCACTGAGTTGGAATTTTATATCAGCCAATGCAAGCACTCTTCTTTCTTGGGAGTGGAGGCAATTGTAACCACAATACCAAAGAATCACTTTTTAAATCATCAACATCGTCATTCTAATAAGTCAGTCAACAACAAAGAAAAATGGAACACTTCCACAGTGGGCTTTTACAGCCAGAAAATTATTAAATATGAATCCCAAAAGGACAAATTCATAGAAAGGGGGCTGGGAATATGGCCTAGTGGCAAGAGTGCTTGCCTCCTACACATGAGGCTCTTGGTTTGATTCCCCAGCATCACATATATGGAAAACGGCCAGAAGGGGCAGGGTGGCTCAGGTGGCAGAGTGCTAGCCTTGAGCGGGAAGAAGCCAGGGAAGGTGCTCAGGCCCTGAGTTCAAGGCCCAGGATTGGCCAAAAAAATAAGAAATAAATAAATAAAAAATAAATAAAAATTCATAGAAAGAACAATGTGTTCTATTAAAATAATCATAATTTGTTGACACATTCCACACACAAATGATATACAATATGCAACCTAATTGGGCTTTACCAGTAGAGTTTTGTAAAGTGGGAGAACTTTTTTCCCAGTATGATGGAGTTTGAGCTCAGGGGCTTGTGCTTCCTAGGGTTGGCATGATACTACTCAGCCTGCCTGCTTGGATTTCTCTCTGGTGGCTGTTAGCCTTAGGTCTCACTTCCCACTGTGGCGCATGCCCAAGTCAAGATCTGCCTGACTCCATGTAATTAATGTCTACAGTACTCTTCTGCCCATGTTGTCCTCAAATCACAATCCTCCCACATTCAGCCTCCCATGCAGGAAACTCTTTTCTCCTCATAGCTTTGAAAATATTAAAAGACATAGATTATTTCTTTCATTTCCTAAAAGGTGATTACATGCAAATTAGATTTTGATTTCTGTAAGATTATACTTCAGTCATCTAGCAAAGCTTCTTTTCTTAGCAGAAAAAAATAATCCTTTCTATCATCCAAGCTTATGTTTTCCAAGATGGCAACCAATACTCACGTGCTGAGGACATTTAATATGTCACTGAATTTAGTTTTATTTTCTCTTGACTTATTTTTAAACGTTTAAATAAGGACCCAAGCCTTGGATTATGGCTGTAATCCTCGCTAGTCAGGAGGATGAAATCTGAGGATGAAGGTTCAAAGAAGACAGAAACAGGAAAGTCCAGGAGACTCTTATCTCCAACTAACCACAACAAAACCAGAAGTGAAGCTGTAGAAGTATAGACTTACCTGAAAGTGCTCAGGGACATGCTTCTAAGCTCTGAGTTCAAGCCCCACACAGGACAGAAAAAGAAATTAAAATAGCCATATAGAGATTTCTATTGAACCTACTTATGGTTTTATAGTACAATATTTCTTTTAAATGGTTGAAAATTTACCACCTAAACTAGGCTGTGCTGAATATCCATTGCTGATTGTATAATAAAGATTTTACCAAATGTATCCTCCTCCAGATAGAATTTTAAAACTGAACCAGATAAAGGACAAAATATTAATTTTTATACCAGTACTGGCCTTGAACTCAGGGTTTGGGCACTGTCTCTTTGGTTTTTCACTCAAGGTTGGTGCTCTATCACTTGAGCACAGCTCCACTCCTAACTTTTTGGTGATTCACCAGAGAGAAGAGTCTCACAGGCTTTCCTGCCTGTGCTGGCTTTGAATCAAGATCTTCAAACCTCAGCCTCCTGAGTAGTTAGGATTATAGGTGTGAGCCACCAGCACTCAATTCACAAAGGATTTATGAAGACCCAATGAATAGCCAAAAATTAAAGAAAAGAAAGTAATTGGACTACGAGAGAAGGGGAAATTTTGGATATAATCACACCTCAAGGCATCGCTTAATCTGAAGGAATCTGACTGGACAGAACTCAAACACAAAGTCCCAGGCAGGAGACCAGAAAGGAAGAAGCCAGAGAATGTGAGAATGTGACAGGAAGCTGCCTGAGCCAGGAGGCCTTGTCTCAACATGTGAATGTCACTCAGTGGGAAACCCCAGGGTTCACATTATAAACATCTGTGAAGTTGACGACACTGAGCAGAGATCTTAGTTTCTATCCAGTACAAGGATGTCAGTTACATACTAATAAATTTGGAAAACAAATAAAATCTTGAGTTGGCTTTACATGTATATGTGGGTACTTGTTGTTGGTCATGGAGCTTGAACGCAGGGCTTTGGCACTATCCTTGAACTTCTTTTTGCTTAGGGCTAGCACTTTGAGTCACAGCACTACTTCTGAACACACTGGACATTTTTTGTCTGTGTGTGTGAATCCTCGGACTAGATGTTACAGTCTGGGTGCTGTCCCTGAGCTTTCTTGCTCAAGACCAGTACTCTACCACTTGAATCACAGCTCCATTTCTGGATTTTCTGAGGGTTAATTCAAGATTAGAGCCTCATTGTCTTTCCTGCCTGGGCTGGCTTTGAACCATGACCCCAGATCTTAACCACCTGAGTAGCTAGTATTACAAGTATGAGGCACCAGTGCCCAGCCTAAACTAAAACACACACACACACACACACACACACACACACACACACACACACACACACACACACACACACACAATTTTTCCCAGTCTCATTCTATTTTAGAATTAGATAACACTGGGAGAAAGGCAGAAACATTCAAGATCTGTGTCTGTGAAGGGAGTTCATGTCAATGAACTAACTCTCCATAGATGTACCAAAGAAAATATCTGCCCAGACAGGATGTTAGAATGTTCCAAACTTTCCTGTGTGGGAGGTGTGGTGAGTGAGAAGTTGAGTAGGGGCTCTCAACTCAGGACATCTGGCACATTTTATCATGAAAGATCAGTCAGTAAGGCTATCTAGCTTCCCGTTTCGGGAGACTTTAATAGGTCTTTTCTTGTTGCTCACAACTACTGTATAAATAGGAACCCCATTTTAAAAAGGAATACTTGGTTCAAATTGATACAAAACAGCAATGAGCAATTAGTGGACCTAGTTCTGATGAGTGCTCTACAGGATTTCAAAATGTTGCCTGAGTAATCCCAGCATACAGAAACACTGCCTTCTAGCAACAGAAAAGTAATTACAACCTGGGAAACTCCTGATTCTCTATAGGTAATTATTCATCCGTGATGAGTTTGAATCCATGTGTAACAAGGAAACACGGTAGGATTAATACCCACCCCCATGCTTTTCTTCCCCTCTTTTACTTTATTTTGTCAGTATTGTGGCTTGAACTCATGCCTTCTGACTCAGTTTTTCTACTTGACGCTGCCCCTCTACTACTTAAGCCGCACCTCTACTTTGGGCTTTTTGGTGGTTAACAGGAAATAAGAAACTCACAGACTTTCCTTCTGTCTGACTTTGAACTGTGATCCTCAGATCTCAGCCTCCTGATCAGCTAAGATGACAGGTGTGAGCCACCAGCACCTGCATGGCTCATTACACGGTGGGAACATTGTCTAGAAGCTGGCTACCTTGGATGTGCAAAATGCTCTTCCTTCATATAATTCTGATTAATGAGCTCATAGCTTCTTATATGCCTGTGTGCTGTATCTGAGCTTCTTTTGCTCAAGGCGAGCAATCTAGACTTGCGGTTCTTTTGAGTAGTTTACTGAGTCTGATTGTTTCCTGCCTAGGCTGGCTTTGAATGGCAATCCTCAGATCTCAGCCTCCTGAGTAGTTAAGATGACAGGCATGAACCATGGGTTCTTGGCTTTTCTTATGCTTCTTTATAGCTTCCCAATCACTAGACTTAAGTAAAGTGACTGCTTAGGCTTCAGAGGGGTATTTGATCAAATACCCATCAATATTTTGATAGTGATCAAATACGAGCATCCTCACACTAGCTAATGGAGAATGGATGAGGGCTATGCCACAGCTGAGATCTTTGCTGTTATCTTGCTACCACTTCCTTGAGAACACACAGAAAGAACCTAAGGTCAGAATCATTACACGTTCATGCAACTTTCCCTGGCCAGACTGCTTTATGGGTGCCCAGCTATATAAGAGTTGTGAGGAGAGGACATTTGTGATTCCCCTTAGAGTCAGAAAACCATGAAGAATGGAAAATAGAAGATCAGAAATACTAAGAATTCTTTTTTTTCCCCAGTCCTGGGCCTTGGACTCAGGGCCTGAGCACTGTCCCTAGTTTCTTTTTACTCATTGCTAGCACTCTACCACTTGAGTCACAGCACCACTCCTGGTCGTTTTCTGTATATATGGTGCTGGGGAATCGCCCCAGGGCTTCAAGTATAGGACGCAACCACTCTTGCCACTAGGCCATATTCCCAGCCCCAGAAATAATAAGAATTCTTGTATTTCCATACTTCCTACTTTTTCCTGCCACAGCAATTTTATTTGAGAGTGTAACTGTAATTGTGATAGCTCTTACCTTGACTCTAATGATTAATGATTTTTAAAAAATCAAGTGGACATCCCAGAATTGTCACAGAGGCTGATGAAATCCCCACAGTCAGGGATAAGATGCCTTATGCTGTAGACTTGTGTAGTTCTTAAAGGAGTATCTGGACACTGTAGCTCTTGGCATTAAGGTAGGCAATTCTGCAATCTGGTGGACTTTGAATCAACTTCAATTCAAAGCCTTCTGTAATTCAGTAAAAATTATTTAAAATGACAAGGGAAGCATGGAGTTGAGGGCTCTTGACTATAATCCCAGCTACTCAGGAGACTGAAATATGAGGAGCAGATGCTTGGTTTAAAGCCCTTCTGAGCAGGAAAGTCTATGAGATTCCTATCTTTAATTAAACACCAGGTAGCTGGAAGTGGTGCTATATAGCTTAAAGAGGTAGAGTGCTAACCATGAGCAAGTGCTAGCCGTTCAAGTGCAACACCCAGGCCTTGAATACAAACCCTATGACCAACCAAAAGAAAAAAAATCAGGATAAAACAAAAACAAAAAGTGCAACTGGCACTGTGGCTTAAAGTGCCAGATTGCTAGCCTTGAGCACCAAAGCTCAGAGAAAGCCCCCAAGCCCTGAGTTCAAGCCCCACAACCAACAAGAACAAGAAAAAATGTCGGGCTGGGGATATAGCCTAGTGGCAAGAGTGCCTGCCTCATATACACGAGGCCCTAGGTTCGATTCCCCAGCACCACATATACAGAAAACGGCCAGAAGCGGCGCTGTGGCTCAAGTGGCAGAGTGCTAGCCTTGAGCGGGAAGAAGCCAGGGACAGTTCTCAGGCCCTGAGTCCAAGGCCCAGGACTGGCAAAAAAAAAAAAAAAAAAAAAAGAAAGAAAAAATGTCAATGCCAGAATGGCCTTGTGAGAAGAATATCATACTTCCTTTATTTTTCAGATTTATTGGGAGGAGTAAATATGAACCTGGCACTCTTGCTTACCCCTAGAAACTTTTGACCATAACTGTTAACACTGATGTTCTCAGTACCATAAAATAAGACCATAAAAGCAAAGATTATGACTTTCTTACAGACATCCCCAGTGACCAGAAACAGACGGCACACTACTAGTCGGCAATCAGAAGATATTTGGTCAATAAATACATGTGCTTAGGATAAGTAAATAAAAGATGTGGTAACAGACTGTCTCAAAGTTAGGAAAGTAAGTTGTGAGAGTTTTGCTTTGTCAACAGGGTCAATCTAGTTACTTCAATTCCTGGGTGAGCAGTGAGAAAAGAGCTTAGGCCATTTGACAGTCTTTGGTCTTATTCTTGGAGATATCTTTATGGAGTTTAGGAGTGTGAAGCAAGATTACTTTCTAAGTACCACATGGAAAACAAATCATGTTCTTGTCCCTGTTGAATACTTAAACAGTGAGGCTGAGAACAAAAGTTTAGTAGGGCTGACACTGACATTAGAAGCCAATAAGAAGATGTATGGGTCCTTTGCCCCCAGCTCTCTCCTGGCCAGCGGAATAGGTGGGGAAGCGCACCCTGACCAAGGCGGGTCAAGAAAAGGTGAAGAGTCAACGGACCATCCGCACCCAGTCCCCCTTTCACCGGAGGACAATCAGACAGCCCGGGAGAGTGTCATGCATGGTCTCACTTTATTTGGGAGGAGCTTTGGCCTTTAAAGCAGCAGGAAGTAGAGGGGTGTAGGCGCACCTAGCTAGGGACTGAGGGGAGGCCTGAGCCGTCCATCAAGGGTGGATGGCTGAGGGACTAATCCTAAGAGGCTGCCTAATTCTCCATCACAGCCCACAGGACCGCCTCTGGGTTCACCTCCAGGTGCCATCTTGGCCACATGTGGTCCCAAGGCTGGGAGGCGGGACCCGCTAGAACTGCCTTTCTGGTTCCACATAATCGCCCCACATGATCCCCGGGCAGAGCCAGCTGGGCATGCCCCACATCTCTCCCTTTTGTTTTTTATTATCTGGTGGCGGCCCTACTTGAGTGTGCGCCTGTCTTAGATTGTCCCCCGCTGAGGATCTTACCCGTCATTGAATACCACTCTAGCTCTTCAGTCAAACCTACCTGCAGGGCTTGCCAGCCCAGTGGAAGAACATGGGGGGGAGGAAATGACACTCAAGAGGAGGCCCTGATATTATTTTGCCTCATGCCTGCACATTCTAGTAAGGGCTATGGCCAACCTCATAGGGTTCCCATTTGGCTAAAAGCAGCATAATGATGCCAAACCACCATTAACTGTGCAGCTCTGGCTCACTGCTTAAGAAATAGGGGAAGCCTATTTACCCTAGCAAAGGTCAAGTTTAAACACAGAGGCAAATGGAAACACAGAGGTAAATGCAAACACAAGGCAAATGTGAACACAAGGCAAATGTAAACACAAGGATCATGGGGGGTCTCTCCCACAAGGGGGAGAAGGTAAGGGAGCCACCCATTTGGCTCAGTCTAGGGAAAATTGGAGTTCAGTCCATTTCGGTGCCACTCAGGATAAAGCAGGCAGAGTTCCCCTTCTCTGGCAGTGAGCAGGTCCAGGCCCTGGCAGTTCTGGAGGTCCACAGAAGCCAAGGTGCTAGCAACTTAACACATCATTAGTGGACAGTTTATCATAAACATTGAAGCAAGGGGCCAAGGCCTTCAACACCTATTCTCCCCCCAACGGGAGCCCCTAATCTCAGCAACGGGGGAAAGACATAATGAAAATAACATTGCAAACTCCATTCCAGTTCTTTGGCAGTAGCTGTAGGCGTTATCACCACTGAGAAACATTGTGCCATAAAAGATGTCAAGGTACAGTCCTAGAAGCAAGCAGGGCAGGCACTGAAAGGAAAGGAGGCTGGCTGTCTCCGTTGTTGTCCACCACTGATACATGCAGGCAGGTTTCCCATATTTCCAGGGAGAAGCAGGAAGAAATCCACCACAGTCTTTTTTATTCCTAGAGAGAATAAGGAAGCATACCTCAAGAGAAAGTGTTCTTGGGTAGTTATTTTGGTGAACAGTATTTTAGGTCTCTTGCAGGTACCCAAATTGGGCTTGGTTCTCTGATTGGGAAAACACATCTGAAGCCCCTTCCTACGCTAATAAGTGGGTCAGGACCTCGCCATGATCCAGTAAGGGGGTCCTTCCATCGGACTTCCACCTTTAAATAAGGTGTCTGATTTGACCAATGCCTCTGAAAAAGCCGTCAGAGGTTGGTCTTTGGAGAAATTTGAAATATTTAGTGTAAGCATGGCTGTCCCTAACTGGCCATGGTGGATGCCTTCCCCCTTTGTTTTTTATTAATTGGTCCTTTAGGGTCTTGTTATGCCAATCGATTATGGCTTGACCCCTTGGATTGTATGGTATTCCAGTGGTGTGTTTATATTCCACATTTGAAAAAAACTTTGCAATGGTTTGCTTATAAACCAAGGCCCATTGTCTGTCTTTACCTGTAAGGGTAGCCCCAGGATGGCAAAACATGGTAGCAAATGGCTTTCAGCATGCCGGGCCCTTTCACCTGAATAGGCAAGTTTAATGTATGAAGACACTAGGGTTGGTAACAAATTAACTACATACAAACTATCAGAAAACATGTTCATCAGCTGCTGGGCATGGGTTAGTGCCAAGGCAACTGTGTATAGCTCCTTAAATTGTGCAGACCCTGTAACTGGCTCAAAGTAGTGGGTGCTTTCTTTCCTATTGGCAGGGGAGGTGGTGGATTATACCACCGCGGCATATCCTGCTTTGCCCATCAGTAAAAACATTTACACCTTTAATAAGAGGTTTGGTAGAGAAAAGTATAAGGGGAGTCCACAGTAACCTCAAAAATGAGGTTACCCATCTTGAAGTGCCATAATGGCAGTCCAACTTCCCCATGAAACCCTGTAAGGCACTAGACATCCAGTTATGGTTTCGCCTTTCTAAGTTCTCTAAGATCCTGGGCTTCCCAGGGGTGCCACCAGGCCGGCCTAATGTGTCCCGGGTTAACAATTACTGGGAAGCCCATGCATGGTGAGCATGAGCCGTGGCTGTGAACGGGCATCTCAGCAGGCTTTCCCAGGTCCATACAAGATGAAGGGGAGCCTCCAGTTGGGGAGGGGTGAGGAGACGACGGAGGCCGCCCCCCACCTTGCTGGTCCACCACATGTCCCGGGGCCAAGGCTCTTGGCTCGGGACCCAGGGGATCAGGCCAAAGCTTCTCTGTGGGCTCATTGGAGTGAGGCATTGAGCCCCTCTCCTCCTGGGCAGTGGGAGGGCTGTTTCCCTCCCATCCAAGACGTTCCTCCGCAGATCCTTCCAAGGACGAGATGCTCCCCCTTAGGAGGTCTGGGGAAGAGCAGGTCTTAAGGGTCTGAAGGATTGGGAAGACTAGGAGAGGGAAATCCTCTCCCATGTTGAAATCCTTACTTTCCACTCCATGCTCTACCCGATCCCACGTATCACAGTTAAGGAGACTGGCATCCACCAGTCAAGGGGTGGTGTGTGTCAGGGCCTCCCAAATCCTTGTGGCCTGGGAGTCTGAAATGTCCAGTCCAGTGCTTTGGAGTGTAAATATCAGCACCTGGAGGGCTGGATCACCCGCTGATTTTGAGATTGCCCCATCCTTTCCGGGGATACCCTTACCTCTCGGAACTCGCCTTACTTGGCTCACCGATTGCTTCACTTCTAAACCTGTGCTATCCTGTGCCCCACGTTGGGCAGCAGATGTCAGGGTCCCTCGCCCCCAGCGCTCTCCTGGCCAGCGGGAGAGGCGGGTAAGTGCACCCTGACTGAGGCGGGCCAAGAAAAGGTGAAGAGTCGACGGACCACCCGCACCCAGCCCCCCTTTCATCGGAGGACAATCAGACAGCCCGGGAGAGTGTCATGCAAGGTCTCACTTTATTTGGGAGAAGCTTTGGCCTATAAAGCAGCAGGAAGTGGAGGGGTATAGGCACACCTAGTGAGGGACTGAGGGGAGGCCTGAGCTGTCTGTCAACGGTGGATGGCCAAGGGAACAATCCTAAGAGGCTGCCTAATTCTCCATCACAGCCCACAGGACCGCCTCTGGGTTCACCTCCAGGTGCCATCTTGGCCACACGTGGTCCCAAGGCTGGGAGGCGGGACCAGCTAGAACAGCCTTTCCAGGTCTGCATAATCGCCCCATGTGACCCTGGGGCAGGGACACACAGGTGAGGTCAGAAGGGCGAGCCACACAGGAAGACCTGTTTTACACTATTTTAAGACTCATTTGGGTGAACTCCATCTAGGCATGAAAGACTGTGTTCCCTGACTGACCTGAGAATATCACTAGGCATTGAGAATTAAGGTCAGGAATTGCTTTTTAAATAGAAAATGCTAGAGACTAGAGCCTCAGGAGCACAGCTAGAACTTCCTTTTACATCCAGAATGCACAGTTTGGCTGTGGTTGTGTCATAGTTTGTGTCAGGGCCTTTGTGGTCAGCGTGGGTGAAGATCGACCCCCTTTTCTGTTAAAGGGTTGGTCATTTCAATTGACTGTACTCAGTGTGAAATTATTTCCATTCTTTCCAAACCAAACAACAACAGGGCTAAGGAACGTGTAGGAGGGTTGATTTTCACAAATAATTTTAGGTGTTTTTTGTTGTTGGTGGTTGTGGGGCTTGAACTTGGAGCTTGGGATCTGTCCTTGTGCTCTTCAGCTCAAGGTTAGTGCTCAACCACTGTGAGCCATGGCACCACTTCTGGTTTTCTGGTAGTTAAATGAAAATAAGATTCTCATGTGCTTTCTAGCTGAGGTTGGCTTTGAACAAGGATACTCACCTTTTTAGTATTACAAGTGTCGTTAGGAGTCAAGTCACAGGATTGCCTCCCTGAGGACAGCTTATAAAGGTGGCTTGCCAGGGCTGCACTGACCTTAAATATAGCTGAACAACTCCAGCAATGCCTCTAAGGGCAGCAAAACCAGAGATCTGTCTCAGCCACAGCTACACTCAAGAGGACCCCAACTTCCACACAGCCACTGGGAATCAAGGAAGCACTGGGAATGAACATGGGACCAAATAAACAGCTCCCAAGGAGAACCTATGTAAATTAAGACAAGCCCTTGACCATCTGACCACCAGCTTGGTCTATCCATGGAGGAACCCAACCTTTAACAGGGATAAGAACTTGCAGAGCCACTGGAACCCTGATGACCTTGGGAATATTGTCTGAGGAAGGAAGGGAAGACTGTGGCATTGCCTAGGTCTATTTCATCACCATTGACAGAGCAGCTTCAGTGCTAGTCAGACCTTCCAAAACGAGGGAACTAGTGTGTAAGGGACTGGTAAAGTGTCACAAGAACCATGTCTCTGTGAGAGCTTCAGGCACTCTGCTGTTCTTCCCTGAGGCCCAGAGTCTCCACCTGGGAACTACCGGGGGAAAAGATAAACCATACCTAAATCTGGTGCTCTGCAGAGGCTGTGTCATGTAAGGGCCTTTCTGGAGACTCATAGGGACTCTACTATGATTCCAATACCATTCAGTGCTGACACCTTTGCACTGTGCGCATCTTCTCTCCATGCCCATTCTGCACAGCAACACACCACCCCCTTCCTTCCACAAGCATTTGTAAAGTGTATCCCACACAGCTGTCTGTCAGAAAAGTACCCAAAAGTGAAACCAATCTCTGCTACATTAGATTCACGACGTCAAAACCATTGCTAGATGCTGGTGGCTCATGCCTGTAGTGCTAAGTCCTCCTGATGTGGATAGCTGGAAGATCTAAGGTAAAGAGAGCCTGGGTAGTTTCCATCTCCAATTCATTAGACAGTGCAGGCTTGGATTTGTCACTCAAGTCATGAAGCACAAGCAATGACCATGAAAATTGAAAGACAGAGAGAGAGAGAGAGACAGAGAGATAGACAGGAAGACAGAGACAAAGAGAGAAGTAGAGACAGAGAGTGGAGAGATAAGGAAGGATTCAAGAGGAGGGAGATGGGGAGAGGGAATAGAAAAGAAAGAGAAGAAGAGGGAAAGAGGAAGAGAGGAGCAGAGTAATAGGCAAAATTAAAGTAGGGAAGGTAAATGGCACAGGATTGAGGGATGGGAAGAGGGGAGAAAGGGAAGAGAAGGGAAACGAGACAGTGACAGAGAGAGAAGTACTGGGTTCAAGCCCCAGTACCAGCACACACTCACAAACACATGTACACAGCAAACAAAAAAAAGGGAGGGGAGGATAAAAATCATTGAAATATTATGGAAAAGCACAGTACATTGTTCCCACCCACCCAGTCACTGAGGACTGGTCCATGTGAAATTCAGGATTCCTCAGCCTCCCCTCTCAGTTCTCCTTGAACATCAGGGTCAACCCTGTCTTTCAAGGTGCCCAGACTTTGCCCTATTGAGGCCCTCACTGCCTCTCCCACAAGAATCCCATCTTATTTTCTGAGCAGAGTCCAAAGGTGAACCACTGATCCCCCAGGAGCCCCAGCCCTCCTCATGCAAATCTCACCAGTCTACTCTGCAGGCTCAGCCTCCTGAAGCAAGAGCACACACACTAAAGGCCAGGTTTTCCAATCTCCTCCCATCACACAACTGTCACCAGCCTCAGTCCTCAACTCTGGCTCTCTGTGGAAATCTAATGTACCTACCCAAACCAAAATGGATAACTCAGTGTTGAAGGGTCACATGCAATCTTACAGAATTTCTGTTCATGTGCGAACACCCTCAGCCCAGGCAGGATGCATCCACAGGTGCCACTAAACCTCCATGATTTCTCAGTTCTCTTGCTCCTTCAGATCAGAGGTTTCTCCATCCCTAGCTGAAAGGAAATATTTTAATTCATACACTTTGTGATCATAAAAATGAAAACTGGATGTCCAGAATATTGTATTATTTGAAAGTCAGCTGTCCAATAGTCTGGTTCTGTATGGGATAATAAGGGCTCTCCTATGTCAGAGAAAGCCCAGAGCCTTCAACAGAAATATGACAAGGTAAAGGAACACCTTGCCCAAAGCCTGGTCCTCTGGAAAAGGGGGTGACACCTGGGGCCTCTCAGGGGACTCCCAGAATCTCTACCAAGATTCTCCAATACTCTGTGCTGACACTCTTGTATAGTGCCCATGTCCCTCTCTCCCTGCCATTCTGTACACTGGTCCACCATCTCCTTCTTCCTCACTGTGAAGGTGGTCCTATCAGAGCTGTCACTCAGGTAAGTCCACAAATCCCTTGTGTCACGTCACAGAAACTAACTTGTGTTACACCAGGTCAAGATCAAAAGCATCGCCAGGTGAGGGTGGCTCTAAACAGCAGTTCTAACGGTTCTACAAGTGGATGTCCAGAAGACTTCAGTAAAAGCCAGCCAGGAAGACTCCATCTCCATTTACTAGACAATGCAGGCCTGGAGGTGGGAGTCAGGTGCTAGATCACCAACCATGCACATGATAACCCAGTATCCACAGGAGACATAAAGAACCAAAGGAACACATAGTATCACATTCTGCACACTCAATAGCATAATTAATGCTGTATCTTATCTTACCATATTTCTGTTCATGTACAAAGGCAGTCAGTGCAGAAAGGGTCCATCCACAGGCAAAATCCACCCCGGCAAGGTCCATTCACAGGCCCCACTGTATCTCCATGCTTTCTTGGGTCTCTTGCTCCTTCATAGGTTTCCTCACCTCTAGCTGAAAGAAAGGAAAATTATTGTAATTCATATGCACTGCCAATCAAACAATGGGCTCTGGGTGTTCAGTATATTCTCATAGGGGAAACTCAGCTCCCTAGCACTCTGGATGCCATAGGAGAAAAACTGGGCTTCTGAAAAGACCTGCAGTTTTAATTAACCTGTCTAGGTAACAGTATGTAAAATGTACTAGGTTCTTTCTAATGTGGGCAAAGAACTCTGAAGTCAGGGACTCTTGAATGATGGCTTTGTGCTAAAATAGATGTGAGGAGTACAGAGAAAACACCATGCAGAAATCTTCATTGAAATTGAGGAGAGCTGGGCAAACTACTGACATGGAGCCTAGGGACAAACCCTCCTCTTTCCCATGAAGACTATGCTCATGCTCCCACCCAGCCAGCATCACTGGTGTTCTCAGCAGGGTCTCCAGTCTCCTGGAGAGCACCAAAGAGGAAGCAGAGTCCAGGTGGCCTCCTGCCCCTCAGAAACTTGACCTACCACACCACCAAGCTCCAGGACCTATCTTCAAAAATACATACATACATAAACAAACAAGAAAGTAACGAGGCAGAGAAGGGGCATACATGGAAGGTCAGGTGATGACCTGAAGGAATATTCGAGACAAAAACACCATAATGTTTGGGGGCCATAGCATGAAAGGTTGTTGAATGAGGTGACAAAGCTCCCCTCCCCATACTACCTTTGTTCAGAAGGTAGAGGGTTCTGTAGGCACCTTTCAGCTTTGAAAGCCAGCTCCATGTCAGCTGTCCTTTCCCTGGAATCCAAGCTGCAGGATCCAATAGCATTTGCCGCTGGCCCTGGCTGGGTTGGGCTGGGATAAGGCCTCTGCTGGGTGTGCTGGCCACATGCAGTGTTAACTTATAGAACGACTTGCTCCTGCAGCATTTATGTAAACACCTCTCTGATTTCCCCACCCAACCCCCTCCACTGAGAGAAAGTTTCTGAGTTCTGCACCACTTTCTGGAATAGCTGTGTTCTTATGCTGTGGGCACTAATTAGGGTCCTTCACACAGCAGCAGAGTCTGTGAAGAACGGTGACTGTCCTTTCTGCCACACATAGTCCAGTCCTGTCTTGTACTCTTACTGGAGGCTGTGGCCTCCACTTGAGGCTGCCCAGAGGTAAGGGCATTTCCTATGACTGGCAACTCTTTAGGCTGCTCAACCAGTAAAAGGAAACCTTGGCTCCTAATTCTGCTAGAGCTATAGCTGGGTAAGACGCAAAATGAATGGCAGGCAACCTATTACTTCGGACTCTCTTCACATGTGTCTCGGTGCCATGATCATCCCATTGAAATTCTGAGGAACAGCTGAAATTGTTAAGTTGTGCCAGTAAGCTGGATCTCCTTCATGTAGGGAAAGGACTGGCGCGATGTTCTTTAGGAGTTGGGCATGGTGGTACAATCCAAGGCATTGTTCTCAACTCCAAATGGCATTCTGTTTTAAGTTTTCTCTGATGACCAGGTAGGTGCCCATGGCTTTGTTGAATGCTCTGTCCTGTATTACCTCTTGAGTCTCAGCTGCATTGTACCCCATGTCACACATGACTGCCACAATAATGGGGTCCTGTTTGCTGGGTAGTGGCTCATCAGGACCCAGGCTAGATCCCCCATCTAGACTCAGCCAAGGGTACTCCAGCATTTGTTCAACATTGGGTCTCTAACTGGAGTCCACAATCAGCATTTGGGAAGGTAGGTCAAGTCCCTTAGCAGATAGGTATAGTGGAGGGCTATTCTTGGTCTCTAAGTATAGGACCTGTACTTCAGCAAACTTTCTCCCCTCAAATGGGAACTTTCCCGCTGTTGTCACATACAAAATGATGCCTAAGTTCCAAATGTCCATCTTGTAGGCATCATACATTTTATGTAGGAATATTTCTGGGAGTTGAATATCAAGGCTCCACAAGCTGCTTTGTCAACTGCCTCTTTATCGTCCTGACACTCAGCCCAAAATCACTGACCTTGGCATTGGGTTTGGCGTCCAACAGGATCCTGTTGGTTGAGGTCTTGGTGTGCAATTCCGTTCTCATGAAGGTAGTGGACAGCACTCACAATCTGTTTGAATAGCTTCCTGGTTTCATGCTGGAATATGCGGCTGCATCAAGATTTGCGAATCCACCCTATAAGGTGTCCCTGCATGCCCAGCTCCATGACGAGATATAGTCTCTATCCTCCAACACCTCGAAAAATTGGATGTTGTGTATGTGATGTATGCTCTTGAAAATGTCCACCTCGTTTTCAATGGCATGGCTCTCCAGGTCTTTTTCAGGAGTTCTTTCATGGCCAGCCTTGTATCTCTGAGGTGGTGCTGGACCACTATCACATATCCAAAGCTACCATGAATTATGGTCTCCTTCAGTTGATACTGTTTGATGATGGTTATCTCCTCCTCCTCTTCTGAGGAAGAATTAAAGAAACTTTGTTGTAGTTTGATATCTTTTTACTGGGATGGCAAGTAGTCAATCTTCCAATTATCTCAAATGTTCTAAATGAAGATGACATGTAATAAATTTTAACCCAAATGAGCTAAAATAAAAAACAAAGTAAACACCAGAATGATAAGAAATACCCAAACCCAAACAACACCAACACAGCTCCCTCCCACACCTCCACACAAATAAAACCTTACACTTGTCCGAAGTTAGTCCAGCAGGTCAGGTGACAGGTTTTACGTACCTCGAATCCACTTGGAAGTGTGAGTGAAGGGACCAGAAGAGCGGGTTAGGGGACCAGGGTGAAGGGACCTGAAGTGCGTGTGAAGGAACCAGAAGTAGAGGTGACAGGACAGAAAACTTGGGTGAAGGAATGCGAAGCAGGGTGAGAGGACACTCAAGCGCACTTGCAGAGCCATATGGTCGCTCTAGAGGCCCACAGAGAAGGAAGGCCAGCAGACTCGGAGGCCTCCCTGTCTCCCCTTCCCTGGTATGGCCCAGGGTTACACCATTCCACCAAGTCCTCCAGTGGTCATGGGGCTGGAGCCATGTTCCCTGAACTGACACTGCACCTGCTACAGTGATGTGGTGCAGGGGCCTCTTGGGTTTCATCATAGTATGTGTGGGCTTGCGTGGGACCAAAGCTAGTGAGGACAGGCTTCTCATTCCTGTTGTTATCAAGAAAAGATGGGGACTTGGAGAAAGGAAGTCCCATTGGGAATGGATAAATCCTGTCAGGTTCATAGGGTTCACTCCTGCCCACTGCTTCAGGAATTTAATCACAGGACCTACTAGATTGGATCCTTGAACCTTGCCTAGGCCAGCATTAAATGAGATTCTTGGATCTCAGCCTTCTGAGTAGCTAGAATTGCAGGTATGAGCTGCCACTGCCCCACCTATAATTTACCTTCCTTAAAAAAAAAATAAAAAAATAATAATAAAAAACCCTTAAAGTGGGCACCATGGCTCATAGCACCAGAAAACCAGAAGTGGTGCTGTGGCTCAAGTGCTAGCAAGCTAACCTTGAGCTTAAGGTCAGCTCTGGGAGAGCATCCAGACCCAGAGTTTACGAGCAACAACAAAAATAGCCTCTCAAGTAGAATAAGCTTCAGGTACATGTTGTCACTGTATTTGATTTTGGTTCCCTGGTTATTGTGTATACATTTTTCTGAATTAGAGAAGGAAAGGGGAAACATCAAAATGGTGAGACAAAAGATAAAGGGGAAACCAATGCAACTGTGATACTCCCAAGAAAATATGTCGTAAATTAACTGTAAAACTGAGGCAAGGGGGAATTTTAGAGGAGAGAAGATGGGAGAAGAATGAGGGACGTGGTAAAAAAGTATGACAAGAAATGTTCTCACCATCTTACTTATGTATTTAACCCCTCTATACGTCCCCTTGACAATAAACTCAAATCTAAAAAAAGAAAAAAATGATTAAGCTAATCAGAAACAACAGCAGGACAAACAAGCATAGAAAATGGTACAAACAGGAAACAGAAACTAGAATGGCAGATGTGGACAAACTATGATTTAATCTTGGACATCTGCTCTCCCTTCTCAAGTAGAAACACGTATTTGAGTCTAACTGTTGTACTCCAAGAGCGAGAATATTCCATGGAGGCACACTTATGGTGGGAAGCGGTTTTACTTACAAAGGTATTTAATTTACAGTCTAAAAGCATGAACCAAATCCATCCTCCACCTCCTAATGCTTGCCTGACACTACCTTATCCTGGGTTAGTTACCCAGAACCCAGACCTGAGACCTGTCTTAACCTGAATTCTGAACCTCCACATCAACTTCTGACCACCTCAGCCTCCCAGCCTCCAAATGTCCAAACCTCCAGACACCCAGATGAGCAAGCTTCCTTCCTGTAGGCCTCACCTCTATTCAAGGTCAAGCCTTTAGGCTTCTCTGCCTGCATCAGGCTTGGGACTCCTCCATCAGGCCTCAGGCCTCAGTCTCCTCCACAGGCCTAAGGTTCCAGACTCCCCCTCAGCCCTAAGGCTATAGTTTGGTTCCAACCCCTCCTCTGGCCAGCTCGGTTTGGCTCACGCTGCCATACTTCTGCCTGACTCCGGTTCTGCTCTGCCCTGCTTCTCCAGCTAGCTCCAGTTTGGCTCACCCCACTCCTCCTGCTGGCTCCTGTTCTGCTCTGCCCCTCTCCTCTGGCCGGCTCCAATTTGGCTCACCCTGCTCCTCAAGGTGGCTCCAGTTCGGCTATGCTCTGCTCCTCTGGCTGGCCTGGTATGGCTCGCTTCTCCACTCTTCTCGTTAGACCGCTCGGTTCTCCTCTCCGCCCTGCTCTTCCAGTTGGTCTTGTTCCACCTCAGTCCTCCTCCTGTTCTCTTCTTCTCTCCTCTGGAAGCACTCCGAGTGGCTTCTGCCCTTCAGGTTATTACAAAATCGTTGAAAAGTCTCCATCTCCCGGGCTCCTTTGGATCTAGATATAGGAAATGCTATGGGACAAGAACAGTGTTGTAATTTCTGTGGAAGGATGGAGCATACTGGGTGACGTTCCCCCAGGAGCAAACCTAAGGTACCCTGCCCTCCTTTCCCCACCCCACCAGGGTCAGGGGACACTGGCCAGTGTCCTCCTCTTATGGCTCCCACATGGCTGCCAGGAGAGCAGGAGCATCTTCACATGTACCTGGCTTCCTTGGCAACAGTCCTCCCGCCTCAAGAGCATAATGATCAATGGGAGATTGCTGAGCTCTGATTGGTCCATTCCTCACTGATGTCACTGGTCCCACTTGTGATTGGTCCATTTGCTCCCTGATGTCATCAAGCATTGTGAGGCATCCCCAGTAGGGTATATAAAAAGCTGCTCTCCACATTTGTCAGTTACAGCACTGGGAGCTTTTCTTGGTGACCTACTGGACTAACTTCTAAAACTCTAAGGTTTATTTGTGTGTGGGGAGGTGGGAGGGAGTTGTGTTGGTGTGATCTGGGTTTGGGTATTTCTTATCATTATTCTGGTGTTTGTATTCACTTGTTTGTTTTTTAGTTTAGCTCCGTTTGGTTAAGATTTTTATGTGTCATCTTTATTTAGAACATTCGAGATAATTGTAAGATTGAGTACTTGCCATAACAGTGAAAAGATGTCAAAATACAAAAAAAAAAAAATTCTTTAATTCTTCCTCAGAAGATGAGGAGGAAATAACCATCATCGGACAGTATCAACTGTAGGAGACCATTGGCCACGGTAGCTTTGGATATGTGAAGGTTTCCCATCACCACCTCAGAGACACAGGCTGACTATGAAAGTTCTCCTGAAGAAAGACCTGGAAAATCATGCCACAGAAAATGAGGTGGACATTATCAAGAGCATACATCACCCACACATCTTCTGATTTTTTGAGGTGATGGAGGATAAAGCCTGTCTATATTTCATCTTGGAGCTAGCCACGTTGGGACACCTCGTGGGGTGGATTCGCAAATCTTGCTGCAGCCACATATTCCAGCATGAAACCAGGACGCTGTTCAAATTGTGAATGCTGTGCACTACCTTCATGAAAACGGAATGGCACACTGAGAACTTCAGCCCAACATCCTGTTGGAGGCCAAAGCCAATGCCATGGTCAGTGATTTTGGGCTTAGTGTCAGGGCAGTTGATAAAGGGAGCTTGTGGAGTCTTGATATTCCGACTTTCAGAAATGTTCTTACACAAAATGTATGATGCCTACAAGATGGACATTTGGAACTTAGGCATCATTTTGTATGTGATGACAGTGGGAAAATTCCCATTTGAGGGGAGGAAGTTTGCTGAAGTACAGGTCCTACATTTAGAGGCCAAGTAGAGACCTCCACTATACCTAATTGCAAATTGACATGACCTAATTTCCCAACTGCTGACTGTGGACTCCAGTCAGAGACACAATGTTGAACAAATACTGGAGCACCTGTGGCTGAGTCTCGATGGTAGTTCTGGCCTGGGTCCTGATCAGCCACTCTCCAGCAATTTGGACCCCATTATTGTGGAAGTCATGTTTGACATGGGGTACAATGCAGCTGAGACTCAAGAGGCATTACAGGACAGAGCATTCAACAAAGCCATGGGCACTTACCTAGACATCAGATAAAATTTAAAACAGAATGCTGGCCATATGAAGTTGAGAACAATGCCTTGGATGGTACCACCATATCCAACTCCTGAAGAACATCCCCCCCAGCCCTCTCCCTCCAAGAAGGAGATCCAGCTTACTGGCACAACTGAACAATTTCAGCTGTTCCTCAGAATTTCAGTGGGATGATGATGGCACCCAAACACATTTGAAGGGAGTCCGAAGTGCCAAACTGCCTGTCATTGCTTTTTGCTTCCTGCCAAACTACAGTTCTAGCAAAATCTGTGGCCAGTTTTCCTTTGACTGGTTGAGCAGCCTCGAGAGTTGCCACTCAGAGGAGAATGCCCTTCCCTCTGGGCAGCCACATGTGGAAGCCACAGCCTCCAGCTGGAGTGCTAGACAAGGCTGGAGTAGAGTGGCTCTCCACATAGTCACTGTTCTTCACAGACTCTGCTGCTGTGTGAAGGCCCCAAATTAATGCCCACAGCATAAGAACACAGCCATTCCAGGATGTGGTGTAGAACTCAGAAATTTCTCTTAGTGGGGTGGAAAATCAGACAGGTGTGCACATGGATGCTGCAGGAGCAAGTCATGCTGGAAGTTCACACTGCATGGTGCCATTGTCTTGTCGGGGCTTAAAGCCTTCCTGGCTCTCCTGTCCTGCAGAAGAGACAGAAAGCACACCCCACGTGAATGGGGCCAGGAAGAGGATAAGAGAGCTGACAGAATGCCACTCAGTCCCCCTCTCCCTGTTGTGCCAAGTCACGAAACCACCACCAAGAAGACCACCGAGACTCAGACATTCCAAAATGCAAAAGCAAGGTAAGGCTTTATTTAAGTGAGCTGCAACTCAGGCCTCGTCCTACCCACCGACACAGCGGAGGTTAGGAGGGAGCCCCGAGCTGTGATTACACAGGGCTTATAAAGGCAAAGAACAAAGTTACAACAATCAGGTGTTCAAGCAAGCAAGATTAGGATACAGGTACATATCTGATTGGCTCAGGGTTCGATTCTAGGGGTGGTCAGAGTTAAGCATTCCCAGCGGTTAGAGTTCTAGACCTACTGGGCCCTAATAGGCTTGTCCTGGTTCTGCTCACAGGGCCTCCTTATCTCAGGTTTGTGTGGTAAAGTGGGTTTTGAGTGGTAAAATGGGGTTCATGTGGTAAAATGGGGCCTAACTTCAAAGTCTGTCAATTCATTTCCCCCTTTTTCTTTTTGGTACCTTGGGAGCCAATCATGGCTCCATCCTGTCCATTTCAATGGCTTGCATGTCTATGGGATGATATTGAGATAAGACATGGGCCAATAGGGCCCAAAGTAGTAACCAAAGGGCCTGTCACCATTTCTCACAAGTACAGTCTCTGTACCTCTGTTTTGCATGCCTCTAGTTAATCCTGCCTCATCTTCCCTAAAACAACTCTCGTCCCTTGGTTTTAAAGGGGGGCTGATGGGTGAAGATCATCCATCTTCTGTAACTTCTTCAGGCTGACTCAGGGGTGTTGACCTTACCTAACTAGGAACCTATAACTTTAGTCTACTTTACCAAGGGACTGCAGGATTACTGCAAACTGAAAATTAACTTTCAGCTATACAGACTTACCATTAGCTGTATAGTGTTTAGTATCCAAACTTAAGCAACAAAATAATACATAAACTTCTCAGCTGTGCTCTAAGGGTGGAGTGGCTATACCTGTATTCCTGAGCAAGCCCAAAATACCTAAAATAAGGGTGTCACCTCACTTTGGAGTGAGCTGCCAAAATAACATCAACATTAGACTGGGTAGCAGGGAAAGAAGGCAAAAAGAAAATTATAACAATATTCAGTCTAACTTTGTTTTCTTGAGGCGAAGGCGAAGCGGCTGAGTTGGGTGCTTGGAGACCTCCCATGTTCCATCATGGTAGTCATTGTCCAGGGCAAAGGGGCCAGCTGGCCTGGTGTGGAAGCAATGAACCCAAGTGGCAATGCCATCTAGGGTCCCTTCCACCATGGTTCTAAGGATTTGGGGTTATGCCTCTGGACGAACACTCAGTCCCCTGGTCTGAATAAATGGGGGGTAGGGACAGAAGCAGAATCATATAATGCCTTAAGTTGGGGCCACATATTCTTGTGCACGAGCTGCAAATAATCAAGTTTACACAAAAATTCAGCATCAAATCAGCAAGCAATTCAGTCTGAAGGCTAGGGATAAGGGGCGGGGGGTACCCGTACATTATTTAAAAAGGAGTAAAGCCAAGCTGATAGGGAGAATTTCTTACTCTAAGCAGAGCAAAAGGAAGGAGTGACACCCAGTCTGTGCCAGTCTCTAAGGACAATTTAGTTAAGGTCTCTTTTAGAGTGTGATTCATTCTCTCTACCTGTCCTGAACTCTGGGGTCTATGAGCACAATGCAATTTCCAATTTGTCCCCAGTGCAGCGGCAATTCCCTGACTTACTTTTGAAATGAAAGCCGGTCCATTGTCTGACCCAATAGTGGATGGGAAGCTATACCTCGGTAGGATTTCTTCCAGGATCTTCTTAGGCACTATATTCGCGGTCTCATGCTTTGTTGGATAGGCTTCAACCCATCCTGAAAAAGTGTCTACAAAAACTAGCAAATATTTGTATCCAAATTTTTCCAGGTTTAATTTCTGTTAAATCTACTTCCCAATACACGCCTGGCCTATCCACACGGAGGTGAGCTCCTTTAGTAACTGGTTGATTGATGGCGTTGGTGAGCTGACATGCCTTTCAATTCTTAACAATATTTTCAATAAGTTGCTCTTCCTAATTTTCACTTTGGAGTGTCGGAGCAAGTCCTGCATTCTTCGGGTTCCCATGTGAGAAGCTCGTTGGATTCTTTTAAGAATCCCCTTACCCAGCCCTTGTGGCAAGATAAGTTTCCTTTCACAATTTTTCCACCAGTCATTGTTTCCTTCTCTGTCCAGGGGTTTGTGGTCCATGGGAATTTTCTTTATCCACTCCAAGTCTTCTTGGGAATACTGGGGCACAGGAGGCAAAGCTCGTGGCCCTGGGTCTACTAAAGTCTATTCCCAGGAACTCTGACTTGTCTGGCTTATTTAGGCACAGGGATTTTCTGCACAGTCTACGTGCATCAGACAGCCAACGCTTGCTCTCTTTTAATATGAAGCCCAGATGGGTGACTTCAGGTTTACAAATTTGTGCCTTTTAACATTCTAGTTTGTAAAAGCATTTTCCTGACTGGCTGGAGAACTGATTCTGATGACCTAAAAAGTTACCTTTGCAGGCCTTTAACAGATCTCAATAAGGACCCAATCTCACATCTACAAGCTTTCTTTCCTAAACAGATGTATCAGCTTAAAATTCTCACTGCCAGTCAGAGCTTTGAGTAAATGCAGGGGCTTGAGATTTTAATCTATCCTCTCATTTAACAAACTTACCCTTACTAACCACTATCACAGATGACTGGCACGTTCCTGCCCAGTAGACAGACATGGGCATTGGAAAGGCATGCTTATGAACTATTCTTATAGGACTTCCCAGCTTTGATTAACTTTTTTTTTTGCCAGTCCTGGGCCTTGGACTCAGGGCCTGAGCACTGTCCCTGGCTTCTTTTTGCTCAAGGCTAGCACTCTGCCACTTGAGCCACAGCACCACTTCTGGCCATTTTCTGTACATGTGGTGCTGGGGAATCGAACCCAGGGCCTCATGTATATGAGGCAGGCACTCTTGCCACTAGGCCATATCCCCAGCATTTGATTAACTTTTGAAAAGCCAAACAGGAGTGACTCTAGGATCTGACGCCATCTCTGCCATCCAAGCAACGGCTTACTGCCTCTGGATGCTCCATCACTTTTGTCCCAGGAGGAATGACTTTCCACTGCACTTGGACTCAGGGCCTGAGCGCAGTCCCCCAGCTCTCCAGCTCAAGACTAGCACCCTACCACTTTGAGCTCCACACAACTCCATTCCCAGCACTCTTCCGGCTGATTAGAGACAAGTCAATCACAGGGACCTTTCTCTGCCCGGGCTGGCTTCGAACCGTAGATTTCAGATCAGTGAGTCTTACAAGAGGCCACTTTACTCCGATTAGAAGCAACAAGGTGGTCCACACAGAAGTAGTTTTTAAGCATGCTCTCTTACCTGGAACTTATTAAGGGTCAGTATTAGATCTTGACAAACTTGCAGGAATCACCTGTGCTTCTCTGTGGGCCTGCTGGAAACTGTTACAAAAAATCTACAAAGAAGCTGGAATGGCAATTAAACATTTTGGTAGCCATAATTCTCCTTTTCTCACTTTGCAATAATTATTTAGGACAATTTTTCTTCCAAATTTCTTATCTAGAAACGTATTCTTGATTTCTAAAGCCTTTTTAACACTAACACAACACTTCAGCTTTTATCTGCATCGGAAAAACTGAAGCTCACAGGCATTCTGAAACCAGTTGCTGCCCTTTGCCTACGGGCTGCTTGTTTCAAAAGAGCCTCTTTTTTTTTTTTCTTCAGTCCCAGTTACTGCATGGCATGAAGACCTTTGAATTTTTCCTTAATGCAAGAATCACAATTAGAAATACTTATCCATTCAGCTCTCCAATATATTAGTGAGAAACATTGACACATTTTGCTATTTTCCTACATACATACATATATATATTCTTTTAAATCCAAATTTCTGACACTTAGCTCTGATTTTTTTAATTTTAATTAAAGAACCCTGAGAAATCCTTTTTAACTCTAGTTCCTCTTTAAAACAATGCAATAATACCTTTAAAGCATTTAGTAATGCCCAAACTTGATGACCATTTAAATTTAAACTTAAGCTTAATTTTGCATCATACTGCAGTCTTGAACATGTTCACACTCACATATGCACACACACATACATTTTCAAAAAATCTTAAAGTGTGCTGTATAAGCATCGGCTGTACATTTTAAGACAAAAACCTTTAACAAATGATTTTAGCATTCTCCGGCCTCATTTTTCAGGGCTTGATAGTTTTTGTAAAACATTTTTAGTCTTAGTAAAACTTTTTAGCACACCAAACAATTTTCTGCTTAAGAAGGCTGGGTGGGGGTCCCCCTAGAGTTCTTTTTTTTGTGGACACTCTCACTGATTGACTGATTGTGTGCTGTCACTTGTACATCTTTCCAGTGAGCTAAAGTCAAGTCCAGGGGAGTGGAAGGAACGTTCCCCATCATCCGTTTGTCAGTCAGGCACAGCACAAGAAAGAAACACAAAAATAATCACAGGCACAAAGACCAGACAACACTTACAGACATACTTAGGGAGCCATGGCTTACAGGTTTGACTGTGTCTCTCCTGCCCCTGTGAGGGGGCAGACCACACAGTCTCACTGTGTCTCTCCTGCCCCTGTGAGGGGGCAGACCACACAGTCTTGAGGCTCTCTCTCTCCTGTTCCTGTGTAGGAGCGGAGCAGACAACCCTCAATATAGAGTGGACCGGACCGACGCCCCTTAGAAGGGCCTCCCGATCCAGTGCTTCAGGTTCAGGGTGGTAGTGGGAAGCCTGAGCCCCCTGTGGAGGGCTTGTGGTGTCCCCCAAGTCCTCCAGGACTGCCCATACGAGCATGTCCACTCCGGCTGGTTCTTCACTACCTACAGGTTCAGATTCAGGCGGCTGGCCAAAACAGAAAACAAAACTACAAATCACACAGACACAGACACACAGAATGAACAGCACTATTTTCTTACCTTCGGAGTCTGGGGTCTCGGGGGGTCTCGGGGGCCATCCTGGATGAGCCCCCAAATGTTGTGCCAACTTATGAAACCACCACCAAGAAGACCACCGAAACTCAGACATTCCAAAATGCAAAAGCAAGGCAAGGCTTTATTTAAGCGAGCTGCAACTCGGGCCTCGTCCTACCCACCGACACAGCGGAGGTTAGGAGGGAGCCCCGAGCTGTGATTACACAGGGCTTATAAAGGCAAAGAACAAAGTTACAACAATCAGGTGTTCAAGCAAGCAAGATTAGGATACAGGTACAAATCTGATTGGCTCAGGGTTCGATTCTAGGGGTGGTCAGAGTTAAGCATTCCCAGCGGTTAGAGTTCTAGACCGACTGGGCCCTAATGGGCTTGTCCTGGTTCTGCTCACAGGGCTTGCTTATCTCAGGTTCATATGGTTAAGTGGGGTTCGCGTGGTAAAATGGGGTTCACGTGGTAAAATGGGGCCTGACTTCAAAGTCTGGCACTTCATCCCCAGAGGTCAGAGGACAGACAGGTGGCCTGGGAGCCAGTCAGAGCCAAACTAGTTTATTCAGGAAAATGATCTGTTCTTTTACACGGGTTGAAGGGCGGCGGAAGGGGAGGGGTACATGCACCTATGTAGGGGCTGGGATTTGATGCCTGACCTGTCCATCAGGGGTATCGCCACGGGACTTCCCCTAGGAACCGTTGTCATGGCCCACAGGACTGCCTCATGGGTTCATCATCCCCACCATCTTGGCGCACATGTGGTATGAGGCGGGAGGCGGGGCTTGTTATAGCTGCCTTTGTGGTTCTGGACCCAGAGAAGGCAGGAGGCACTAGCAGGAGAAGGTAGGCGGGGCTAGCAGCCATGCGGCCCCAGGGCTAGAGAAGAGATGGGCCCAGCTAGGACCACCTCTTAAAGCTGCAAACCAGTGCCCCACATCTCCCCCTTCTTCTCCCCTTTTAGAGTGGATTTTTCCAGTTTTTAGTGTCTTTAAGTGTCTAAGGTTGGCCAGTGGCACCTGTAAGATCCACCCTGAGGAGGGCTCCATGAAGATGCACCCAGCAGTTTAATGTTTTGCTCAGTTACCTTGGTAACTGGCACACCTGATGGCAGTTACCTCCCTCTCTTCTCTGAGGTCACACACTAATCCATTTGGACATGCTCTAATACGCTTGGACACACCTCCCACCCCAGGCATTGCCTGGAAGTGACACTCCAGCCTGTCATACATGGTTTGGATTTATCCATCAGTTCCATGGAATTGTCTACTTGAAAATCTCTTACAATATCCAATTTTTAAAATAGATCTAGTTAACTCCAGTCAACTCAAGAAAGTCCCCCCAAGATTTAGTTTTAGCAGATCCAAAGCACTTTCCAGCAGAAATCAACTGAGCGTGATGGAGTCCCATCTGTTTTTACCAAGATAAGGCTGCACAGAGTGAAGATGTAGATTTTTTTTAGATGATTGTCAGGCAGGGGACATGGCGGCAGCAGACAGCAGTGTTTCCCAGTGGTTCCAACAGAATGTCACATCTCCTGCTGGGCTGCCTGCAACTCTGCATAGACTCTTTGGTGCTAGACTCCAAAGTTAGCTGGAAAATCCTGAATTCTTGGCCAAAATTACGAGACATTTTAAATTGGCATTATCTGAAAGACACTATAGGAAATCTTAGATATCTTTTGTAATGTGAAAAAGAATAGCAATTTAATTATGATGTACTGTTTGCCACTGATCAGTTGCTGTCCAGTCTCATCCATACACAGTCACTGAGCTCAAACCACAATAAAATTGACAGTAAGCGGGAAACAGTTTTTAGCATCAAAGAGCACTGTTTTTACAGGAAATAAAAATCTAGAATCTTTCTGATGTGCTTAAATTATTCTTGTAAAGAAGATAACATTCCTTGAATAACTTAAACTATTTTACTGTACCACTTACTGCTTTCAGTAACTAAACCTTTTAAATTATTTTTAATTTTTATATATAGGCCAACATAGAAGATTTGTCCTGCAATCATCTCTCACAAGTGCAGTTTTTATATTGTTTACCGTTTACCTAGTCTATCCTGCCTCCTCTCTTAGACTGATTCTGATACCTTGATCTCAAAGGGGAGCTGATGGGCGAAGATCATCCATCTTCTCTAATTTTTTCAAGCTGACTCATGGGCGTTGCTTACCTAGTCAGGATCCTATTACCTTAAACTGCTTTACCAAGGGACAGCAGGATCAGAAGTTCTCTAGGAGCTTTACTTCATACTGGAAATTATTAATCATTTAACGTTTAACAATTATATAAACCCTCGCATGGGCTAGAGCACTGTAGCCTATCATTTTAATTTCTATAAGTATTTTCTTGACTGGCTGAGGAAACCTAACAATGCCTAAATTGCCTTTGTAGGCCTAGATCTCAATAAAGACATTTTTAGATCTACAAGCTTTTTTTTCCTGAACAAATATGCTAGCTCAGAATTCTTGTTGCCAGTTAGAACTTTGAGTAGATGCAGGGGTTTGGATTTTACACTATCCCCCCATTAGACAATCTTATCACCACTACTCACTCTTACAGATGGCTGGCAAGTTCCTGCCCAGTACAGACATGGGCATTAGAAAGGCATGCTTACAAACTATTTTTCTAGGACCTCCCAGCTCTGATTAACTTTTGAAGGGCCAAGCACAAATGACTCTAGGATCTGACACCATCTCTGTCATCAAAGCAGTGGCTTACTGCCTCTGGATGCTCTATGCTGGTGTAAATGCACCTTTGACATTTCTCTTGGTCTGTCACTGGACTTGGACTCAGGGCCTGAGTGCTGTCCCTCAGCTCTCCAGCTCAAGATTAGCACCCTACCACTTTAAGCTTCAAAGCGACTCACGACTCTGTTCGGAGCACTTCTGCTGGCCAACTAGAGATGAAGACTCTCACAAGGACCTTTTTTTGCCCAGGCTGGCTTTGAACCACAGATTTCAGATCATTGAGTTTTACAAGAGGACACTGTACTCCAATTAAAAGCAACAAGGTGGGCCGCACAGAAGTAGTTTTTAAGCATGCTCTTACCTGGAACTTATTAAGGGCCAATGTTACATCTTGAAAAACTTGTGGGGATCATCTGTCCTTCTCTGTGGGCCTGCTGGAAATTGTTACCAAAAAAAAAAAAACAAAAACACTTACAAATAAACTGGAATGGCAATTAAACTCTCAATTTGGTAGACATAATTTTTTTTCTCACTTTGCAACAATCTATTAGGACAATTTTTATTTTTAAATCTCATATCTAGAAATCCATTTTTTTTAATTTAAAGTATTTAACATTTACTCTCTAGCATTCTGGCTGTTCACGTTTTTTATCTAGAAATGTATTTTAAAGCCTTTATAAGTAGAGGCTTTTGTACCTTTCCTCAGCCTTATTTGCATCCGAAAAGCTATGGAACCCAGGGATCATCTAGCCTCCTGGAATCCTGTTTTCAAAGAGCCATTTTTTTTTGTCCCAGCTACTGCATGAAGACCTTTGAACTTAAATGACAATTTTCCTTAATGCAAGAATTACAATTACAAAATTAGGAATACTTATCCATTTAGCTTTTCAATAAGTTAGTGAGAAACGTTATCCCATTTTGCCATATATTTTTTTACATACAGAGAGTTAATGAGCGTTTACTTCTATCACCATTAGTTTAATATATATCCTTTAAAATACTTGCCTGATTTATGTAACTTAAGACAGTTAAGAGTGTTACTATTACAACACAGTATACACAAAATTTAGTACCTGAGTCATTAAACTGATATCCAAAACAATTGTAGCAAAAGTACTTTTAACAGTGTTCACCAGAATTACAAACACAAGAAATCCAGTCTCATCATCTTTGTTTTTTCAATACATCCAAATTGCAAAAATAGCACAGGAATTCAATCACAGCAGATAAATAAACTTTTTAACCATTTAAAAAAAATTTATGTGTTCATAAGGGTACAGCTATTGGGCCCTCGTGATCCTTTGCTGTGACTTGCCTAAACCTGTGCTAATTATTTCCTATAAGGGAGACCATGGAGTCCATATTTCTTTGGGTCTGGCTCACATCACTTAGTATAACTTTTTCCAAGTCCTTCCATTTCCTTACAAATGGGGCAATGTCATTCTTTCTGATAGAGGCATAAAATTCCATTGTGTATATGTACAACATTTTCCTGATCCATTCATCTACTGAGGGGCATCTGGGTTGGTTCCATATTCTAGCTATGACAAATTGTGCTGCGATGAACATTGTTGTGCTGGTGGCTTTAGTGTGATTTTGTTTGTGGTCTTTTGGATAGATACCCAAAAGTGGGGCTGCTGGGTCATAGGGGAGTTCTACGTTTAGCCTTCTGAGGAATCTCCATACCGCTTTCCAGAGTGGCTGAACCAGCTTACATTCCCACCAACAGTGAAGTAGGGTTCCCTTTTGGCCACATCCCCTCCAACAATTGTTACTGTTAGTTTTCTTGATATAGGACATTCTTACTGGGGTGAGATGGAATATGGAAATGATTGTTATATCATAGTTGTAATTACTTTCAGTGTGCCATGTGTAACTGTAGCTTCTATTATTGATGATCTTCTTGTATCACCCTCCTGTGGTTGTAACTACACTATCTCTGTATCTTATCTGAGTATATTGGAAACTGTGTATACTGGTATTAGAACTAGGAAATTGAAAGGGAATACCAAAATCGAGAGACACAGGGAAAAAAAGACAAACAACTACAAAAGCGATACTTGCAAAACTTTGGGGTAAATGAACTGAACAATTCATGGGGGGGAAGGGAAAGGGGAGGGGGGAGAGGGAATAAGGGACGAGGTAACAAACGGTACAAGAAATGTATCCAATGCCTAATGTATGAAATGGTAACCTCCCTGTAATTCAGTTTGATTAATAAATACTTAAAAAATTAATTTCTAGTACCTCTCAAGGTGCAGTTTTAGAAATTCCAGTCAAATTATTTATTTTTACCACCAAGTTTTTAAAGTTCACCTGAAAACCAAAGAGACAAAAGAAAGGCCTCCATTGGCCTGTCCTACAAAACGGCCTATCTCCATCCTACTCCTCAGAGCTTGATGAACTGTCCTGGTGCCGGCTTGTCCTCTCCCACCATGAATGGACACCCCCTCATGGCTGACCCACCACGTGGACTGGACAAGCGGCACCTTTGCCAGATCAACCCTCATTCCTGTGGATAGGCACAGGCCCGTCCTAGGCTTTTTCTGTCCTTTTTGTTTTTGTTCTCTAACTAAGAAACCCAAGCAGTTCTTTTTAATTAAAGAAATATTTTTTAAAACTATAGTTTTCCTTTAAATGCAATAATCCTTTAAAGCATTTGGTAACACCATTTGAATTTAAACTTAAACGCACTCAATTTTACATCATATTCTTGAACATGTTCACATTCACACATGCACACTTATACACACATATATTTAGAAGATCTTAAAGGGTCGCCAAATAAACTCTGGCCATACATTTTCCAGGGGCAAGAGGTATTTTTGCCAATCTTACTCCTGTAACATCCAAATTATAAGACAAAGCTTTAATAAATCATTTTAGCATTCTACAGACTCATTTTCCAGGGCTTGATAGTTTTAAGAAAACATATTAGGACACCAAATAATTGTTTTGTTTAAGAAGGCTAGGTAGGGGTTTTACAGAGTTCTTTTTGTGGACACTCACACTCTGATTGTGCGTTGTCACCTGTACATATTTCCAATGAGCTAAACATAAATCCAGGGGACTAAGGGAGTCTGTCCCATTTTGTCCTTCACAGTCAGGAGATTTAGAAAACAGAGAACAGTCCAGACCAGTCCTGTACCAGTCCTGTACCAATACAGGCAATTTTTCCTTTTATGTGATACAATCTTTTTAAATTTTTGATTGGATTTACTTTTACCTTTTTTTAATATCAAAGTCCAATTAACCATATCATTTAGACAAGTCAGACCATTTGACATAAACCGAGATAAATATACAAAAGTGGGAAAAGTAAAGCAGTTTGACAAATCTGGAGAAGCAATGCTGCTAAGAAAAGGAAGGGAGAAAAATTCCACTGGGGACATAAAGAAAAAGAAAAGGAGTCACTCCTGGAAGTCTTTTGTTTGCCACATTCTCAGTTCAATCCCCATACCTAGGAGGAGTTTCTCCCGCCAGTGTGGAGGAGGTTAGACACATACACTGACAACATACAAAACATATAAAGGAACTAAATATGCCATAACAGTCTACTGATTTATAAACTGACGGTGCCAACAAACACGGGACAAGATAACAAAACATGTTATGCAGGTTTGACACAAAAGAGAGTGTCAGACCCACGAACAACACAGAGACGACAGCGCTGCACCATGGGGTCACTCCCCAGCCACCTGCGGATGGCTTGGGCTGACCCTGTGTCCGCCCCTATCGGCGGCTGCGGGTCAGGACTTGGGACTGACTCATTGGTGTCCTGGGCTGCCGGCGCCGGCAAAGGGGGGGGGGATACAGAGGGGCATAGGGTGGAGGAAAGATTTCAGCCTCTTTGGAGCCTCCCTGGAACACTGGGGCTTTTCTTTTTCACGATCTACTTTTTTCTGCTTCTAGACAAAAACCTGTGAAGAGACTGTGGAGGACTTGGGGGTGGGACAGGAAGAGACAGATCCATGAGAGGGGCCTGGAGAAGCTGTTATCTACCAACTCTCCCCAAGTGACTATGTAAGGAATTAAGAACATAGTCCTATACTTTGAGAATTGTATTCAAGTCAAGAGTGCAAGAGTGAGCTTAGTGAGAACTTTTCCTTTGAGCTCTAAATACATGCCAGAGCTGTGTAGGAATAGTAGGGACTCCTTAGGAATGAGGACTGAGGCATCCATTGCATGTCAGAATGTGGTTCTCCATTTTGAGCCTGAAGAGATGCATGCTGGATCCTGGCCTGGCATCTCTTATGTAGTTGAAAAATCCTGTAGCCGTATGGAGCCTTTTAGTCAACATTCTAAGAGTACCAATGAGCATCAGTATTTCACAGATGGTGGAGAAGGGACGGTATTAAGCTCAGAGACCATAATCTTTAGAAATAATTGTGTTTGTGTTCAAGAAAAATGTTATGAATTCAACAAATATGGAAAGTCCTTCAAACATGAGTCACTCTGAAAACACATAATAGAATAAACACAGGTGAGAAAACTTATGAATATAATAAATGTTGAAAAACCTTCAGGAAAATTTTATGTCTTAGAAGCCATAATAAAATTCACTCAGTTGAGAAACTGCATATATATAACAAATGTGGAAAGTCATTCAAGTTGAGGACAACTTTAAATGTACATAATAGAACTCACACAGGTGAGAAACCATACGCATGTAACCAATGTGGGAAGTCCTTCACCTGGAGAATGCAACTAACTATCCATCAGATAAGTCATACAGGAGAGAAACCTTATAAATGTAACACGTGTGGAAAGACTTTTGCCCAGAAATCAAGTGCTAGTGCTCCTGAGAGAACACATACAGGAGAGAAACACGAATGTAACACGTGGAAAGTCTTTTTCCACGAAATCAATCATTAGTGCTCATGAGGGAAAGCATACAGGAGAGAAACCTTATAAGTGTAACACATGTGGAAAGTCTTTTTCTGGGAAATCAAACGTTAGTGATCATGAGAGCACATTGTATATGTCTTGTATGGAGAGAAACCTTCTAAATGTAACACATGTGGAAAGTCTTTTACCCTGAAATCAAGCATTACTGTTCTTGGGAGAACACACACAGGACAGAAACTTTAAAAATGTTACATATGTGGAAAGTCTTTTGCAAGAAAATTATACCTAAGTGTTCATGAGCAAAACCATACATGAGAGAATCCTTACAAATATAACACAAGTGGAATGTCTTTCACCCAGAAGGCATACCTTAGTATTCTTCAGTGAACACACAGAGAAGACAAACCTTATGAACATAACAAATGTTGAATGTTTTTAACCAACAAGTCATATCTAAGTATTGAGAATAAAATTCAAACAAGTGAAAAACTTTATCAATGGAATCCTTGTGGAAATCACTCACCTGGAGGACACAGCTTACTGTTCATGAGAAAACACACACATGAGAGGAACCTTATAGATGTAACACATATGAACAGTTTTTCATGCAGAAAACCTATCTTCCTGTTCAGCAGCAAATAAACACGGGAGAGAAACCTTATGAATGCAACAAATTTGGAAAATTTTTCTGAGACAGTTCATCCTTAAGGAAACACAACAGAATTCACAAATGTGAGAAATTGTATGAATTTTTCAAAATTGAGAAGTCTTTCACCTGGAAATCATACTTATGCAAAAGAAGTTAGCAAGGAGTGTTACAACTGTTTCAAGGAACACTTCATAATTACTCATCAACAAAAGAAAAGAACACATAAACCAATCGATGAATGCATTGAAAGGATAAAAATATTTCTACAAATTACAGCAGGGATGAACCTTGAATACAACCAGCTAAATAACATACACAGATTAGAAAGGAACAGCCGTGGCATGATGTCTCTATTGAGTGTGAATTGATCAACAAACTCATACACAAAAAGAATGATGGTTCTGGAGACTGGGATAAGAGGAACAAGGGCTGCATATTCAATGATTCTACTGCTTCACATATGGAAATGGAAGATGAGAAATGTTCTAGGTGCATGGAAGAGATGGGAGTCCAAAATAAAGAAACATACGCTATCAGTTTTTCTTTGGAATACAGAACATCTTTTGGTGTTGTATAATTTTTGAGACCCTATTTCTAAAATTATATCTTTTTTATGTGCCATCCTTGGGGTGTGAACTCAGAGCCTGAACACTGTCCCTGGCTTCTTTTTTGCTCAAGACTGTGACTGTACCACTTGACCACTGCACCACTTTGGCTTTTTCTATATATGTGGTGCGGCGGACTCAAACTCAGGACTTCATGCATGCTGGGCAAGCACTGTACAACTAGGCCACATTCCCTGCCCCTAAAACCATAGCTTTTACTGATTTGGACCACCTAAATTATCAACACAGTAACCAATGAAACTGGACCCTAACTTATACCTGTTATTCTAGCTACTGTGGAGGCTGACATCTGAGGATTAAGGTTCAATATTGGTCCATGTAGAAAAGTCAACAAGATTTTATCTGCAATTAAGCAGCAAAAAGTCAGAAGTGGAGATGTGGCCCAAGTGTTAAAGCACCATGCTTGCCTAGAAAAAAACAAAGAACAAGAGAAAAGCATGAGGCTCTGAGTTTAAGCCCCAGTGCTGGAAATAAATTAATGAACAAATGACTAAAAGCAAACCCAGAAGCCAGTGTGTAAGGGGATCTGTGGGTTTGAGCACCCACACCCCCTGGCGTGTCCACTCTGGACCGCCATCATAAAAATGGCAGTGTAGTTGATGTGTAGCATTCTGGTGCTGTTTTACAAAGCCAGAGGAGAGTGGGTGCTCACAGCATCATCTTTCCTAAGACAGTTCCTCAAAAAGGATGGAGGAGGCAAGGGAGAGTTCAGTATGTGGGGCACGCCCGCCCGTATGCTTTGCATTATTAAGAGGCAGTTCTAGCTGGCCCTGCTGCCCAGCCTTGGGACCATGTGTATCCAAGATGGCTCCTGGTGATGAACCCAGAGGCGGTTCTGTGGGCCGTGACATAGAATTAGGCCACCCCTTAGGGAGGTCCCTCGGAGCTCCACCCTGATCGACAGCACAGGCATCAAATCCCAGCCCCTACGTAGGTGCACGTACCCCTCCCCTTCCGCAGCCCTCGGGCCCCTTTAAAAGAACAGCTCATTGCCGCCATTAAACGAATCTTAGCACTGACTGGATCTCACACTGTCTGTGTGTCCTCCGTGAGAGGGGGGATGGGTGGCAGTCTATCAGCCCCCTATATCCTCTTCTTGGACCCATTCACGTGGGGTGTGCTATCTCATCCCTTCTGCAGGACAGGAGAGCGGAGGCTAAAAACCCCTGGCATCAGTGCATTGAAGGACAGTCCTGTAACCAGGCAAAAATTCAATAACACCAACTAAGTATTAATATATTTTAGTGCAGAACAGCAGAAAATAATTTACCCCTGAGAGACAGCTGAAAATTTCCCTTTCAGACAGATCAAGGAACTGATCCATGTTAGGGCCTGGTTAAACCAGGGACTTGCTTTACACTAGTATGAATGCAATAAGCTGCACTCCACAAGGCTACCAAAATCCCTGTGCCCTGTGCCCAGCTGTTGGTTTGATACTGTGTTTTGTTTGGAGGAGGAAGGGGAATGTCTTTCCTCACCACGCACATAATGGGTTTTTCCCCACTCATTTAAAAAATTACATTTCTAATTTAAGCAGGTGACAACCCTCTACTGAGTCTATGAAGCAACTTTACAAGGGCACCTGCAACTCCCTTTATGAAACAAACCTCTGATAGTTTATATGGACTTAATGTAAGTATAAGAAGCATCAAATGATCCCCCAATTTCTGGGGTGTTCTCCAGATGATGCCTTCAGTCCTGATTCTGACATGTGACCCCTGACTGAATCTGGCCCCTGCATCTCTTGCTGGTTCATCCATCTCATGGAACAGAGAGTAAAGTAATGAGTGAACATCAGAATAGACCTTAAAAGCCTGTCTGATGTACATGGGACCAAAGAGGAGTTGTCCTGGGTGTCATAGCTCATGTCTATAATCCTAGCTACTCAGGGGGCTGAGATCTAAGGATCATGGGTTTATGCCAGCCTGGGCAGGAAAGTCTGTGAGACTCTCATCACCAATTAACCACCAATAAACTGGAAGTGGAGCTGTGGCTCTAGTAGAGTACTCTAGTAGAGTACTGAGCCTTGAGTACAAAAGCTCTGAGTTCCAGCCCCCAAGATATTGAAGCTTCACTCAGTAGGGGATGTTGACAAATCTACAGTTATACAGACATTTGAATTTTTATTTTATGGGAATAAATGCAATTAGTTTAAAGATATTAGTCAGTCTCTACAATGTTGCCAGGGAATGTTAAAAATCAGAAATGTTTGATTTCAAAGGGAGCTCTCCCTGCTCTGTTCAAACTCTCCAGCACACAGTGAGCCCACTGGATGCTAATTTATTCCACAGCTCTCTGCACCCAGTCAGTACTTTGCTACCGTGATACCCAGTACTCTGTTTTTGTTGAGCATCATCATTATACATAAGTGTTGACAAGTCATTTAAAAGAGTTCTAAATTTTCTCTGGCATTTAAAAGCTTGGCCTGACAAATAGGAAAACAAGTTAAAGGCATCCCAATCAAGTCAGTCCATGGTACTTGTTAGTGGCTAGCAATAGTATATCATCCCAAAAACCTGTGCCCTTTCAGGAAGGAGCAGCCTTATCTCCACCTGCATCATTTGGGGACCTGCCAAATTCATGCGCTAATGCTAACTAAAATGATAGGTTGGTTCAAAGAGTTACTACGAAGCAGACTGTAACTCCATTGGCCGCCTGCCTGTGACCTGACTTGACTATGCAGTTTCTCTATAAGTGTTCTAACCTCATTGGACACCTCCATGTGACCTGGCTAGACCGTGTGGTATTTCCCTATATAACCCAACCCTGAGCCTTGCCCAGGTTGCTTCTCCCCAGCTCCCGAGTTTAGGCTGTGACCCTGGCTGGCTATTCTGCATTATACTTCCCCAATAAACACATCTTTGTACTTATGACTGTCTCTGAGTGTTGGACTGCTGGAGGGATGGATGATTCCCCCCACTCGGACCCCATTTCAATACCAAACACAAATTTGTCAAGGCTTAGCAGCGGATACTAGTGGAGTTGTATTTCTGTGTCAGGCACACTAATAGGATCATTGTTGGTGTTGGGAATATGGCGTACTTGCAGGAAACTTGCCTCATATACATGGGTTCCACTCCTCAGCCTCACATAAATAGAAAAAGCAGAAGTGGCTCAGTGGCTCAAGTGGTAGTGTGCCAGCCCTGAGCAAAAAGAAGTCAAGGGGAAAAAAAGAGGCCAAGGGACACTGCTCAGATCCTGAGTTCAAGCCCCAGGACTGGATATAAAATCACTATTATGCCTCTTGAAATTTAGAAAAAGAACATAAGCCCTAGTACACAAAGAATTATATGAAAAAGTCTATGGAACAATATTTTTGTTCCTTTCCATCCAGAGACAGTCGTGTGTGTGTGTGTGTGTGTGTGTGTGTGTGTGTGTGTGTGTGTGATATTTGTATGCCCATTGGTTCTTTCTTTTTGTTACTATAAAGATGATATTCTGAAAATCTACATAGAAACACTTTGGCTCTATATAAGGAAATAATGACACTATAAATTACTATGACAGGAAGGAGAGAGGAGGAGCCATAAAGCCAAGTCAAAAGGCAAAGAAGTGAATTATGATGGGACCCTGGCACTGTTCAACTTGGGAACTTGTCACCAGCTTTCAAGCCACTGTCAGCTAGCAAAGGAATGGAGGACAAGAAGTCCACAGCCTTCATCAGTGCGAAGATCGACAAAAAGGAACCTGAAGACAGACAGCAGGCTACCAAAAGCTGTGTAAGAAGTGGTATAAGACAAAGAAAGCAAGTCAGTTAAGATCCTGAAATCACTAGTGGTCTAGATCACACAGTGCCAGAAGACATGCTAATGGGGAGTGTCTGTTTGGAACGTGCACCTCGAGGTCCTGAACCTCTCCCACATGTACAGTGAGAGCCTTCAAAGACACCACAATCAAGCTTTCCCCCACATTAGGCCAGGCATATCACAGATGCCTTGAAATATTTTAATAGACACAGCCATAAGAGAAAAACATGCCATTCTCCACCTCAGAGCACATTTGGTGATCATTCAGATGCTGCAAAGAAGCACAGAAAGGAAAAGGACCATCACAGGGACAGGTGCCAGTGATCTTCTTCCTCTGCTCCCATAAAGGCAAGGACTATGACAGCAGCTGCTCAGGACATGGCAGACAGGGGCAGTGACTAACATGGTATCTTTACTACCTACAGCCATGTGTGTACAGTCACCCAAAAGTAATTCTGCCTTGATTTCTTCAAAGTGGGAATCCAGAAATTCTTGGGACATTTTCTTCTAAATAGAACTATATTAAACTTTTTCACAAATTAAAATATTTGAAGTGTCTAACTGAAAACCATGGTCAGCTTCCATTGTACTTTATTACAGCTGTGTGTTGTTTGTTGCAATAATAACTGGAGAATGAACTCTAAAAAATGTATCTTATGGAAAAAATGTATCTTATGGGGTTGGGAATGTGGCTTAGTGGTAGAGTGCTTGCCTAGCATACAGGAAGCACTCGGTTTCCATTCCTCAGCACCACATAAACAGAAAAGGCCAAGAGTGGCTCTGTGAGAGAACATACCTGGGACACCTGAATGCAGGTGGAGGAATTTCATTATTGTGTTATTCAAAGTGCTCTGGTTTGAATATGTCACATAAAACACATGCAATGGAAGTTTACTCTCCAATGCATTAAACCTGAATGTTGTCCCTTTTTAAATATTTAATGATACTACAAAAGAGAGGACTAGTGAAAGGCTCATTTTGAGGAACAAGATTTTGCCTAGCGATAGGTGGCCTTGGTAGCATGCTTGAAGCCCTGGTTGATTCCTCAGTAGCACATTTATAGAAAAAGCCAGAAGTGGTGTTGTGTCTCAAGTGGTAGCGTGTTTGGCATGAGCAAAATGAAGCCAGGCACAGTAACTAGGCCAGGAGTTCAAACTCCAGGACTGGCAGAAACGGAAAAAAAAAGTCTCTCTCTGGATTTTGCTATAACGAAAACCCTGGAAGTCATAACTAAGGCACCGTCTAAGAATCAGAGAGCATCCCTTGTAAAATTCCAGCTATTTGACCCTTAAGTACCCAAGGTGTGGCAGGATCTATGTGCTCTTATGATTAAGGGTCAAGCCGACTCAGATGCCTAAATAAGGCCAACTTCCACTAGGGTGCAGATGGCATTGTGGGAACTGTAGTCTACTGACCACAAACCCGGAGGAAGTGCCTAAATGGGATCCTTGTGAGCATGCGCCTGCCCGCCCACTGAGGTTGTTCCCAGTCTGTAAATTCCGGTTCCTCCCTCTTTACCCTGCTTCTGGGAAGTGCTGTGAAGTACACATTTGCATTCCCACGGTTGGCGCCACCGAGTGAGGGCCCAGCCTGTGTTCAGTGGGCCATGGGACTGTGACCTGAAGAGATCCCAAGGAGGGAAGGTGTCAGGTAGGAAGCGCGGGCTGGACTGCAGACCGGATGGAGTCTGCCCTCTGCGCGCTCCTCCAGTTGGGCTTCCCGAGTGGGCATCGCCATCAGCCCACGCGCTGGCAGAGGCAGAACCTGGCCGCCGGAGCTCTGCACGCAGGTTGGGTGTTGTCATGAGCAGTAGAGGGGGGGATCTGCGTGCGCACACTCACCCACTGAGGTTCCGCCGAGAACCCGGGTGACAGCATTCACTTTGCCCTGCGGGACGGCGAGCGTGGCAACAGTGGTAGTGAAACCGTGAAGTGTGCGCGGGCCCTGGGGCTTGTCCTATTGCCCTTGTGTTTTTTGGTTCTGGGTGGTTGCTCCTGTGTTGTTTTTCTGGTCTGCTGGTGCCTTCTTAGCCTTCGTATCAGAACAGCTTTGTCTTCACACAGGTTTCTTTCTAGATACTATTCCACACGGTATATTGGAGTACTGTGTGATGGTCGTGTGTTTATAGAATGAAGCCTATTGGTGTTGGAAGGAGGGCAACCTGTGATAGCAATGAAGGAAGAGATCTTGTGAAGTCTGGCAAGCAAAAAAAGTGGAGCGTGAAAAGGATGGGAAGGAAATGATCTATTTAGTTTCCTTTCCTTAAGCAAGAGTCAGTTCTACTTTGCACAAATTCATGAGGTTCTAGATCTTGTAACACTCTCAATAACTTTCTGTTAGAAGGTTTAGACCAATTTTTAGGGAGAGAGATGAGGTGGACTAATAAACTAGATCCTGGATATTAAATAGACTTAAGGCTGTAGTTTGGGTGGAAAGGTAAGATTTACAACTACAAGAATGCAGGTAATAATACCCTAACCATCTTCATTTTAATTTAGAGCCTCCTGTTCCCAAAATCATTTCTAGTATGTGATCTTTCAAACTCATTGTAAAGGTCCTAGGAAGGGATGTACTGATGTTAGCTCTAACTTGTTTGTTTGTTTGTTTTCTGTCAGTTCAGAAAGTCTTTCTAACTGTGTTTTGGCCTTAGAAGAAAAATAAGAAGAGTAAACTTAAGGCAATGCACTTTTCCCAAGGTTGTTTGATTTGAAGATACCACATTTCCTGAAGGTTTAACTAGGGTTACTCATTATGTCCCTGTTATGTGGAGAGGGTTGTAGGGACTAACTCCCACACAAAGATGTTAGAGGGTTCCAGCAAAAGTGAGTCCAGCACACGGACAAAGTTGGGAGAACCCAAGCTTTTTTACAAGCACAGAAGCTGACTGGCCAGGAACATGGTGCAGTATAGGGAGCTAACTCTGTGACCCTGAACAGTTCACAAGGATCTTTCTTTCTTTCTTTCTTTCTTTCTTTCTTTCTTTCTTTCTTTCTTTCTTTCTTTCTTTCTTTCTTTCTTTCTTTCTTTCTCTTTCTTTCTTTCTTTCTTTCTTTCTTTCTTTCTTTCTTTCTTTCTTTCTTTCTTTCTTTCTTTCTTTCTTTCTTTCTTTCTTTCTTTCTTTCTTTCTTTCTTTCTTTCTTTCTTTCTTTCTTTCTTTCTTTCTTTCTTTCTCATTCCTGGTGCTTAGACTCCAAGGCTGAGCAGTGTTCCTGGCTTTGTTTTTGCTTAAGGCTAGCACTCTACCACTTGAGTCACAGCCCCATTTCCTGCTCTTTCTATTTAAATGGTGCTGAGGAATGGACCCTAGGCCTTCATGCATGCAAGGGGAGCAGTCAACTGCTAAACCACAATCCCAGCAAAATCCACACGCAGGTGGTTATAGATGGCTTGGCAGAGTAGGTTGCAGTTACTAAGCAGTATAGAGCAGGAAAATATGTGGCAAATTCCCTATAGTTCCTTTGCTGACTACCTCATTGCCTTTTTTCCCAGCCTTGCTTCCAGAATCTTTTGTTCATTGTGAATAGGAACAGAATGGAGGGATATCAGGTGAGTGCTTTTGGTTTCTCACCCAGTGTTACATTCCATTTTATGAACTTAATGGAGGTCCCTGGTTTAAAATGGAAAAGTAGATTGAGCTTGAGGAAAAAGTACCTAAATAAGACATAGACGTATTGTACATTTTCCAGCTGATAAAAATCTTACATTTTGTCTACATCACCTGCAGATTTGCTTCGATTGGTATCACACTTTGTAAAATTTTGTTTCTTTGATTTGCCAGTCCTGTAGTTTGAACTCAATGCTTGGGCTCTGTCCCTGAGCCTCTCTGTTCTCAAGGCTAGCACTTGAGCCACTGCACCATGTCAGCTTTTTTCTGTTTATGTGGTGCTGAGGGATGGACCCCAGGGATTCATGTATGCTAAGCAAGTAGTACAGCTGATCACCATTTCCAACCCTCCAGGTTTTGTTTTGTTTTGTTTTGTTTTATGTGAGACAAAAGTGTCACACCTGTTATGTGACTCAATCACCCCCAGGAAGTCACTTCTCTGGGAAAGTAAAGGTTTGCTGGCAACTAATCAGAAATCAAATCTTCACTAATAATATTAACCTGTTTTAATGATGTTTTACTGGAGTAAGTGAAATAGTGTAGTTACAAATACCTTCAAATGTTCTATAGGAATGAGTAAGCCGTTAGTATTTAAAGTACTCTGAGAACATATTTCTTGTTGGTGCCCATTTCCGTATTAAAAGCAGTAGATTTTAGAGTTGTATTTCTTTAAATGCTCATCAGTTAAATACCATGACTGCTTTGTGGTTTTTGTTTACTTGAAACTTTAACCTGAACCATACCTGCAACCTGGGATTAGAAATGGATTTAGGGAAGAAATGAAACACAGGAGTTAAAATCACCTGGGAGATGAAGTAGAACTCCATCAATCTTTAGGAACTCTTTTATTTTTCCTTTTTTGTTTCACATTTTATTTTAATTTTTAAATTTATTTATTAATTAAAGAAAAAAAATTTGACAAGGTGTTGTGCAAAGGGTACAGTTACATAGTAGGGCAGTGTTTACATTTCTTGTGATATCTTACACCCTCATTTTTCTTTCCCTTCCCTAGGTCGGTAGACATATATACAATATACAATGTACCAAGAACATATACAATAGCCACGTGGCCTATGCCGAAAAAAATTCGCCTAGAGCTTTAAATGTAATGTCAACAATAGACAATATGTCGACAGTAGTCTTATATGAACATACATACATAGGATTTGAGCTATTGTGATCCACTGAGAGGTCAATTTTTGACCTTTATATGTTGAACAGTTGTTTGGTTTTAGTTACATAGTGTAGGGTCACTGACCCAAACCTATGGGAAATACCATTTGACAAGAAGTTTTTGGTTTCACAGACCTGGTCTCTACTGTCTCCCCCCCCCCCCCCCCACATACCTTAACAGTCATACATCAGGGAGATCATGCCCCTTTGTTTTCTGTGTTCTAGGCTTGCCTCACTCAACATTATTTGTTCAAGTTCTGACCATTTCCCTGCGAATGCCAATATTTCACCATTTCTAATCGCTATGTAGTATTCCATTGTGTATAGGTACCATAATTTTTGGATCCATTCATCTGTGGAGGGGCATCTGGGTTGTTTCCATATTTTGGCTATTGTGAATTGTGCAGCGATAAACATGGAAGTACAGATGTCTTTTTGATATCTTGGGACCTGTTGTTTAGGATAGATGCCTAGGAGTGGTATGGCTGGGTTATAGGGTAGGTCTATGTTGAGCTTCTTTAGGAACCTCCATACTGTTCTCCAAAGTGGTTGTACTAATTTGGACTCCCACCAACAATGGAGGAGGGTTCCTCTTTCCCCGCACCCCCTCCAGCATTTGTTGTTGCCTGAGTTCAGAGTATAGGCCATTCTAACTGGAGTGAGGTGGTATGTCAGGGTTGTTTTTATTTGCATTTTCTTTACTGCCAGGGATGTTGAACATTTCCTCCTATTTTTTTGCCATTTTTATCTCTTTTCTTGTGAAGTGTCTCTTTAGCTCCTTTGCCCATTTCCTAATTGGTTTACTGGGCTTGGAAGGGCTTAGTTTTTTGAGTTCTCAGTAGATGACAGATATTAGTCCTTTGTTGCTGTGCTGGGAGATTCTTTCCCATATGGTTGGCTGTCTTTCTAGTTTGGTGGCTATGTCCTTAGCTGTGCAGAAACTTGTTAATTTGTAGTAGTCCCATTTGTCGAGTCTCTCCCCTATTTGTTGTGCCCCTGGGACTCTATTCAGGAAGTTCCTTCCTGTGCCTATAAGTTCTAGCATCTTTCCTACTTTATCCTTCAATAGTTTCAAAGATTCAGGCCTTATATTGAGGTCTTTTATCCATTTTGACTTGATCTTGGTCCATGGTGATAGGATTGGGTCTACTTTGAGTTTTCTGCATATGGCTTCCCAGTTCTCCCAGTACCAGTAGTTGATGAGACTCTGTTTATTGCATTGCATGTCTTTAGCTCCTTTGTCGAATTTCAGCTGACTGTAAGAGTGTGGTTTTATTTCTGGGTCTTCAATTCTATTCCATTGGTCTTCAGGTCTGTTTTTATACCAATAACAGGCTGTTTTTATACCAATACCAGGCTGTTTTTTTTGTTTTTTTTTATGACGGCTTTATAGTAAAGCTTGAAATCTGGTATTGTGATACCTCCTGCACTGCTTTTGTGCCTAGAATTGCTTTAGCTATTCTAGGTCTTTTGCTGTTCCATATGAATTTATGGGTTGCTTTCTCTTTTTCAGTGATGAACGTAGCTGGAATTTTGATGAGGATTGCATTGAATTTGTTTAACAATTTGGGCAATATTTCCATTTTCACTATATTGATTCTGCCCACACATGAGCATGGGAGGTCTTTCCGTCTCCTTGTGTCTTCTTTGATATCCTTTATTAGATTTTTATAGTTATCATTTAATAGGTCTGTCACATCTTTGGTTAGGTTGATCTCTAGGTACTTTATGCTTTTTTTGGCTACTGTAAAAGGAATTATTTCCATAATTTCCTTTTCTGCTTGTATATTGGTGGTGTACAGAAAAGATGCTGACTTTTGTGGATTTATTTTGTAGCCTGCTACTTTGCCAAAATGGTTTATTAAGTGTAGGAGTTTGGGTACTGAGTTTTTTGGGTCCTTTAGATATAAGATTATGTCATCTGCGAATAGGAACAGCTTGATTTCTTTCTTGCTGATGTGGATCCCTTTGGTGTCCTCCTCTTGTCTTATTGCTATGTCTAGGGATTCCAGAACTATATTGAAAAGAAGTGGGGAGAGTGGGCATCCTTGTCTTGTTCCTGAGTTTAAGGGGAATGGTTTTAGTTTCTCCCCATTTAATACAATGTTAGCAGTTGTTCTGTTGTATATGGCTTTTATTGTTTTGAGGAGTGTTCCATCTATTCCTGTTCTCTCCAGAGCTTTTAGTAGGTATGGATATTGTATTTTGTCAAAGGCTTTTTGGGCATCGACAGAGAAAACAATGTGATTCTTCATCTTAGCTCTGTTTATGTGGTGAATTACATTGATTGATTTATGGATGTTGAACCATCCTTGTGACTGTGGGATGAAAGCCTATTTGGTCATGATGTATAATTTTCTTGATCAGTTTCTGGATTCTGTTAGCTTATATTTTATTCAGGCCCTTTGTGTCTGTTTTCATTAGTGATATTGGTCTGTAGTTCTCTTTTTTTGTTGGGTCTTTGCCTGGTTTGGGGATGAGTATAATATTAGCATCATAGAATGAGTTTGGGATTTCTCCCTGTGTTTTCTATTTCGTGGAAGAGTTTGAGGAGTATTGGTATTAGCTCCTCACTAAATGTTTTATAGAATTCATTGGTGAAAAAGCTGTAGACTTGAGACTTGTATTTCTTCAAAAGCTCATCAGTTAAATTCCATGACTGCTTTGTGGTGTTTCTTTTACTTGAAACTTTTACCTGAACCATGCCTGCAACCTGTTTATTAGCTACTTAATTTGAGTTTTCTGCCCAGTCTTGCCTCCAGACCTCAGCCTCCTTTGTACCTGTAGTAGGATAAGATTCTAGGGCCAGAATTCTAGGTGTTTTTGTTTCTTTTTAGTTTTTTTTCAATTAATTTATTTATTGTCAAAGTGATGTACATAGGGGCTATAGTTTCGCATGTAAGGTAGTGAGTACATTTCTTTTTTTTTTTTCCTTTGTGTTTGCCAGCCCTGGGGCTTGGACTCAGGGCCTGAACACTCTCCCAGGCTTCTTTTTGCCCAAGGCCAGCACTCTAGCACTTGAGCCCCAGTGCCACTTCTAGCTTTTTCTATTTATGTGGTGCTGAGGAAAAGATCCTAGGGCTTTATATATGCGAGTCAAGCACTCTACTACTAGGCCATAATCCCAGCTCCTCTCACTTTATTTTACATATCATTTTTTGAACTTAATGGGTGTCCAAGATTGAAAATGGAAATCTAGATTCAGCTTTAGCAAAACATTCCTAAGTAAGACAAAGATATATTTTAGATTTTGTGGCTTACAAAATATTACATTCTAAGTTGAGTACAGATTTGCTTCAGTTTCTCTGTAGATTTGTTTATTTATTTATTTTACTGTGCCTAAATCAATCCCTGAGTCTTGTACCTGATCCTCTCTCTAGGCTCAAGGCTAGTAGCCTACGACTTGAGCTACAGCATCCCTTTTGGGTTTTTCTGCTTATATGGTCCTGAGGAATCAAACCAAGGGCTATGTGCATGCCAGGCAAGCAGTCTACCGCTGAGCCACATCCCAGTTCTGTTTCTAGATTTTTGGATGTGAGAAAGAATTGGTCACATTGTTGAGTGATTCAGTGAAGGTACTTGAAGTAAAGTCCATATCGTTCTTGTTAGTGTACATTACCAATAGAAATGCAGTAAACTTTAGAGTTGTGTTTTTTCAAAAGCACAATATTTAAATCCTATGACTGCTTCCTTGTGTTTCTTTTACTTGAAATTTAGGCTATATTTCACTCTGTCATGTTTCTACACATCAATCCTGTTTGGCTGCATTAAACATTCTCAACTATGCCATTTACTGATAGTACATGTTGCTTCATTTTGGGCTCCCATGTCTGCCATCCATTTAGAACATTTCTCCTCTTTCATGTGAGAAGCAGTGGAGTCATTGAATATGCAGCTCCTGTTCCTCTCTATTCCATTCTCCAGAACCATCATTCTTTTTGGCCTATGAGTTTGTTGATCCTGGAAAACTCAAGAAGAGACACAATGCCATGGCTGGTCCTTTTTAATTGGTATATTTTACTTAGGTGATTGTATTCAAGACTCATACCTGCTATAATGAGTAGTAATATTTTCTTTTCAGTGCATTTATCTAATGTTTTATGTGTTCCTATCTTTTGTTGGTGAGTAATTGTGAAGTGTTTCTCCAAATAGTTGTTGTAGTCCTTGCTTTCCTTCTGTTGTATAGAAACCTAGAAAAAGAAATCCTGGATTATATGCCAGTGTGTTTCTATGCTTAATTTACTTTATGGTTGTCTATACCATCTTTGACTGTTTTACATTCCTGGCAGATGTGCAACAAAGATCACACTATTTTCACCCCCTTCCCAGAACTTACTAGATTTTAGGGGTTGTTGGGTTGTGTGTTTTTTTTTTTAAAGTATTAGCATATTGACATGTATAAAGTAGTTATTTTATTGTGATTTTGATTGTCCTAAGTTGTGAAGTCATTCTCCAAATACTTGTTTTATCCCCTGCTTTCACTGTTCTTTTGTACTAATCTTTTCTATTTTTCTTTTCTCTGACTTCCTTGTTGGCAGTCTTGGGGCTTGAACTCAGTGCCTGGCACTGTACTCAAGGTGCTCTTGCTCAAGACAAGCACTGTACCATTTGGACCACAATGCCACACCTAGCCACAGTCCTAGCCTTTAAAGGGTTTTACATTAGTATTCATAGAAAAATAACAGTTTGATTAAAGTTGTGTATTAATATAGGTGCTGTTTTTCTGCAAGTATCTTGATTGTATGTTTGGTACAATCTGTGGCATTCATAAATATGCAAGGGCTCATATATTCCTTTCAAACACCGATTATGTATTAGCTCTTAACTCCACTGGTAGTTTGACCATTATGTTAATAAAGAAGTAACCAGATATTCATGTATAGAAAAAACGCCATCCATATGCTGAAGCAGGGCCCTTTAGAAGAAGTGGAACCTACAGAAAAATTGTTATGCTGATATTTAGTAAACTTTATCAAAATAACCTACACATACTATTCCAGGCATCTACTTATACTTAATATTGTCATGTCAGATTAGTAGCACCTGGGAATTTTCATCCTGTTTCTGGTGCTAGCGAAGGGAAATATCCTGATGTAATAGGGGCATTGTGTATTTGTTATTGTATTCCTAGTTATCTAGTTAATATAGAGCCAATATTACTACTATGATATTTCTTCTTTCTACTTTATAGATAATGGAGCAAGCTCCCAAATATTTTGTAAGAAAAACACATTTGTAGAAGAATAAAATTCCATACTTGGTCTTCTCCTGACTCAGAGCTAATTTCTTGATGAAAATGTGCCATTACAGAAGACTGTGTCCTTTGAAGATGTGGCTATGGATTTCAGCTGGGAGGAGTGGCAGGACCTGGACATTGCTCAGAGGACCCTGTATAGAGATGTAATGCTGGAGACCTACAGCAACTTGTTGTCCTTGGGTAAGCAAAAGATACATTAATTTACAGGGTCAGGTGCTTTGTTTTTAGTAGATCTATGAGTCTTTATCAAAGGTGCAATGATATTTAGGTATAAGATTACAGAATATGGGAAGTAGTGCATCTTTCCAAGAAAATCCTCTCCTTGATTATATTACCACAGAGGCAATTTTATTCTCATTCTTCAAGAAGTCAAGTTAGCATCAGTTAGGCAACAGTTCTGAGACATGATCTATTACCAGGGGAGTTTCTTATGAAACTTTTGGCCATTGCGATAGATGGATATATAGTCTAGAGTAGAATGTATATTTGTACTCAATGTAAAATCTAAAAATCAGTGATTGAAAGTGGGCATTTAAAATCTAAAGCTTCTACGGGGCACTCCTCTTCATACTTGTAATCCTAGGTATGGAAATCCAAACCAGCCAAATGAGAAGATTCTCCAGGAGAATCCTTTCTTCAATGAAAAATAAGAATCCATTTAAAGTGGTAGAACTGTGGTCTTCAGCAAAAGAACTCAGGGGACTCGGCCATTTCTGGAGTTCAAGGGAAAACACTGAGAAAAAAAATCCAAACCTTGTATTTCTATGCAAAGTCAACCATGAAGCTATTGAGAAATGAGAAAGTAGAGTTTGGAGAAGTCAGGTTTTTAGCCTCCCGCACTCTCCTGTCCTGCTGGGGAGACGGGAAAGCACACTCCACAAAGATGGGCCCAGGAAGAGGATATAGGGGGCTGACAGACCACCACCCAGCCCTTTTATCCACAGAGGACAAACAGGCAGCCTGGAAGCAGGTCGAGCCAACTAGTTTATTCAGGAAATGATCTGTTCTTTTACACAGGTTGGAGGGCGGTGGAAGGGGAGGGGTACATGCACCTACATAGGCTGTGAAAGGACACCTGACCTGCTCATCAGGGTGAAGCTCCAAGGGACCTCCTTAAGGGGTGGCTCATATCTATGTCAGGGCCCTCAGAACTGCCTCGTAATGATGCAAGGCATCTGGGTGGGTGTGCCCCATAGGAGTAACCTGTGTACCAGCACGTCTGAGATCATTATAGCACAGATATCCAGAATCTCCATGAACAATAGTTCTCCACTGTTTCTTCGTAACAGGGCACTGTGTTTCTAAACCCAAGTTGATTATCAAGCTGGAGGAAAGTGCAGAAACATGGATGGGAGAAGCCTCAGGCAAGAATTTCCAAGGTGAGTGAATTCATCCTACACAGTGCTGTTGGAGACAGAGCTCAGGTGGTAAGTTCACTTCTTTTTGTTTGTTTTGTTTTTTAATTTCTTTATTAATTAAATTTTGTTGACAAGGTGTTATGCAAAAGGGGTACAGTTACATAATAGGGCAGTGTGTACATTTCTTGTGATATCTTACACCCTCATTTTTCTTTCCCTTCCCTAGATCAGGTAGGCATGTATACAATACACAGGGTACCAAAAACATATACAGTAGCCACGTGGCATACGCCAAAGGAAATTCACTTAGAACTTTAAATATAATGTCAACAATAGAGTTTGCTTGTCCTTGTCTTATATGACCATTCATACATAGCTTTTGAGCTATTGTAATCCACTGAGAGGTCTACTTTAGACCTTTTTATGTTTAGTAGTTGTTTGGATTTAGTTACAAAATGTACGGTCGCTGACCCAAACCTGTGGGAAATACCATTTGACAAGAAGTTTTTTGTTTCTCAGACCTGGTCTCTACTGTCTCCCACTCCACTCACCTTAACAGTATATATCAAGGAGATCATGCCCGTTTGTTTTCTGTGTTCTAGGCTTGTCTCACTCAACATTATTTGTTCAAGTTCTGACCATTTCCCTGCGAATACCAATATTTCATTGTTTCTAATCACTATGTAGTATTCCATTGTATATAGGTACCACATTTTTTTGATCCATTCATCTGTAGAGGGGCATCAGGGTTGTTTCCATATTTTGGCTATTGTGAATTGTGCAGGAATAAACATGGAAATGCTGATGTCTTTTTGATATCCTGAGACCTGTTTAGGATAGATGCCTAGGAGTGGTATGGCTGGGTCATAGGGTAGGTCTATGTTGAGATTTTTTCGGAACCTCCATACTGTTCTCCAAAGTGGTTGTACTAATTTGCACTCCCACCAACAATGGAGGAGGGTTCCTCTTTCCCCGCACCCCCTCCAGCATTTGTTGTTGCCTGAGTTCAGAGTATAGGCCATTCTAACTGGAGTGAAGTGGTATGTCAGGGTTGTTTTTATTTGCATTTTCTTTACTGCCAGGGATGTTGAACATTTCCTTCTATTTTTTTTTGTTGCCATTTTTATCTCTTCTCTTGTAAAGTGTCTCTTTAGCTCCTTTGCCCATTTAACATTGGCTTACTGGGCTTGGAGGGGGTTAGTTTTTTGAGTTCTCTGTAGATGACGGATATTAGGCCTTTGTCTTTTGTTGTGCTGGTAAAGATCCTTTCCCATATGGTTGGCTGCCTTTCTACTTTGGTCTCTATGTCTTTAGCTGTGCAGAACCTTTTCATTTTGTAGTAGTCCCATTTGTCGAGACTCTCCCCTATCTGTTGTGCCCCTGGGACTCTATTCCGGAAGTTTCTTTCTGTGCCTATAAGTTCTAGCGTCTTTCCTACTCTGTCCTTCAGTAGTTTCAAAGATTCAGGTCTGATGTTGAGGTCCTTGATCCATTTTGAGTTGATCTTGGTACATGGTGATAGGCTAGGGACTACTTTGAGTTTTCTACATATGGCTTCCCAGTTTTCCCAGCGCCAGTAGTTTAAGAGGCTATGTTTTTTCCATTGTATGTCTTTAGCTCCTTTTTCAAATATCAGCTGACTGTAAGAGTGCGGTTTCATTTCTGGGTCTTCAATCCTATTCCATTGTTCTTCAGGTCTGTTTTTATACCAATACCTGGCTGATTTTGTTATGATTGCTCTATAATAGAGCTTGAAGTCTGATATTGTGATACCTCCTTCACTGCTTTTTTTTCCTAGAATTGCTTTGGCTATTCAAGGTCTTTTGCTGTTCCATATGAATTTATGGGTTGCTTTCTCTGTGTTAGTGATGAATGTAGCTGGGATCTTGATGAGGATTGCATTGAATTTGTATAACAATTTGAGCAATATTTCCATTTTCACTATATTGATTCTGCCTACCCATGAGCACTGGAGGTCTTTCCATCTCATTGTATCACCTTCGATTTCCCTTTTTAGGTTTTTATACTTCTCATTAAATAGGTCATTCACGTCTTTAGTTAGGTTGATCCCTAGGTAATTTATGCTTTTTTAGCTATTGTAAATGGTATTATTTCCACAATTTCCTTTTCTGCTTGTACATTGGTGGTGTACAGAAAAGAAGCTGACTTTTGTGGATTGATTTTGTAGCCTGCTACTTTGCCAAAATGGTTTATTAGGGTAGGAGTTTGGGGACTGAGTTTTTTGGGTCCTTCAGATATAAGACCATGTCATCTGCAAATAGGGATAGTTTGATTTCTTCTTTGCCGATGTGGATCCCTTTTTTGCTCTCCTCTTGCCTTATTGCTATGGGTAGGGATTGCAGCACTATGTTGAAAAGAAGTGGGGAGAGTGGGCATCCTTATCTTATTTCTGAGTTTAGGGGAATGGTTTTAGTTTCTATCCATTTAATACGATATTAGCAGTTGGTCTGTTGTATATGGCTTTCATTGTTTTAAAGAATGTTCCATCCATTCCTGTTCTCTCCAGAGCTTTTAACAAGTATGGATCTTGTGTTTTGTCAAAGGCTTTCTGGGCATCGACTGAGATAAAAATGTGAGTCTTGGTTTTTAGCTCTGTTTATGTCATGAATTACATTAATAGATTTATGGATGTTGAACCATTCTTGTGTCTGTAGGATGAAGCCTATTTCATCATGACATATAATTTTCTTGATCAGTTTCTGCATCCTGTTAGCTAATATTTTATTGAGGAGCTTTTTGTCTGTGTTCATTAGTGATATTTGTCTGTAGTTCTTTTTTTCTTGTTGGGTCTTTGACTGGTTTGGGAATGAGTATAATATTAGCTTCATAGAATGAGTTTGGGATTTCTCCCTCTGTTTCTATTTCGTGGATAAGTTTGAGGAGTATTGGTATTAGCTCCTCACTAAATGTTTTATAGAAGTCATTGGTGAATCCATCCAGGCTTGGGCTTTTCTTTGTTGGGAGGCTCTTGATTACCCCCTGTATCTCGCTGTAAGTTATTGGTTTATTTAGTTCATTTATTTCTTCTTGATTCAGTTTGGGCAGTTTATACTTCTATAAGTATTGATCCATTTCTGTAAAATTATTGTTCTTTAGTGAGGAGAAGTTCTGGAAATAGTTCCTTATGATTGTTTGAATATCGTGTGTATTTCTTGTAATTTTTCCAGTAGAGTCCCTGATCTTATGGATATGAGTCTCTTCTCTGCTTTTTTTTGTAAGTCTTGCAAGGGGTCTGTCAATTTCATTTACTTTCTCAAAGAACCAGCTTTTAGTTGTATTTATTTGTTGAATGGTCCTTCTATTTTCAATCAGATTTATCTCTATTTTAATCTTTGTAATCTCTCTCCTAGTCATTTTAGGTTTGATTATTTCTTGTTCCTCCAGGTGTTTCAGTTTCATAGTGAGGTTATTCACCTGCTCTGATTCCATTCTTTTAATGTGAGTTCTGAGGTCCTCAGCAATGTCTTCGCTGTATCCCATAGGTTTCTTTGTGATGTATTTTCATTGTTGTTGTGGCTAATGAATTTGTTAATTTCATCCTTAGTTTGTTCTGTGACCCAAGTGTTAGATAACAGTGAGGGGGTTTAGCCTCTAAGAATTTGTATAGCCTCTATGGTATCCTTTGTTATTGAGGGTTACCTTGATTCCACTGTGATCAGATATTGTACATGGTATGATGTCAATACTCTTGTATTTGATGAGGTTCTTTGTGTGGGCTATGACATCTATTTTGAAGTATGTTCCATGGGCAGCTGAGAAGAATGAGTATTGGGTCTTGGTGGGGTGCAAGACTCTGTACAGATTTGTCAGATCCATTTGGCATATGGTATTACTAATGTCTTCGGCTCCCTTGCTAATCCTCTGTGTGTTGGATTTGTCCGTTGGAGAGAGTGGAGTATTAAAGTCTCCCACTATGATTGTGTTTGGGTCTATCTTGTTCTGTAGTTCTTTACGAATTTATTTGTCATATGTAGGGCCTCTTGTTCAGTGAGTATACATTCATCACTGTGATGTCTTGATTCTGGATTTTTCCTTGTATTAATATGTAGTGTCCTTCTTTGTCTTTTTGAGTTGACTTTAATGAGAAGTCCAGCTTGTCTGAAATCAGGATGGCTACCCCTGCTGTTTTGGTAGGTGTGTTTGCTTGGAAGTTCTTGCTCCATCCTTTCATTCGGAGCCTGTTTTGTCCCTTGCTGTAAGATGGGTCTCTTGAAGACCAAAGATAGCAACTTTTTGTTTATGGATCCATTCTGTCAGTCTGCTCATCTTTGTCGGAGAGTTAATACCATTTATATCAAAATATCTCTCACCTGCACTTGAGAGCTCGAACACAGTTCTGTAATCTCCTATGGATCAATTATCAAGTTCCTGGATCCGGACACCAGTTGTTGGACCTGGGTAACTGCAATTGTAGTCAGGACAAGGGGGATGCAGAGGTGAGGGGACCAATGCACACTTTATTTTAGGAGGGCCAGGGTTTATATAGGGTTAGAAATCAATTCACAACTTTAGTATATTTTTTTCCAAGTTCTTCCATTTCCTTATGAATGTGGTGATGACATTCTTTCTGATAGAGGCATAAAATTCCATTGTGTATATGTACCATATTTTCCTGATCCATTTGTCTACTGAAGAGCATCTGGGTTGGTTCCATATTTTACCTATGACAAATTGTGCTGCGATGAATGTTGTTGTGATGGTCACTTTAGTGTGTTCTTGTTTGTGGTCTTTTGGGTAGATGCCCCAAAGTGGGGCTACAGGGTTATCAGGGAGCCGTATGTTTAAACTTCCTGAAGAATCTCCATACTGCGTTCCAGAGTGACTGAACCAGTTTACATTCCCACCAATAATGAAGTAGTGTTCCCTTTTGGTCACATCCCCTCCAATATTTGTTACTTTTTTTTTTTTCTTCATAAAGGACATTCTTAATGGGTCGAGGTGGAATCTCAATGTTGTTTGATTTCCATTTATTTTATCGCCAGTGACGCAGGGCACTTTTTCTTATGTCTCTTGGCCAGTCTCATTTCCTCATCAGATAAGTCTCTTTAAGTCTTTAGCTCACTTGTTGAGGGGGCTCTTGGTTCTTTTAGGTTTTGTTTTGCAGGAATTTAATTTTTTTAGTTCTGATTATATTTTAGATATGAGGCCTTTGTCCATTGTAGTGCTGGTAAAGATCTTTTCCCAATCTGTGGGCTTTCTGTTTACCTTTGCAGCTATGTCTTTAGCTCAGCAGAAGCTCTGGAGTTTGATGCAGTCCCATTTACCCAAGCTTTCTTTGATTTTTAGCATTTCTGGACCTTTATTAATGAAGTTTCCTCCTGTGCCAAGAAGCCCAAGTGTTTCTCCTACTCATTCTTGTAGTATTTTCAGGGTATCTGTTTTTATTTTAATGTCTTTGATCCTCATGTTTATTTGTTTATTTCTTTGATGAATCATTTTAGATGTCCTGGAAATTGATGACTTGATTAAGAGTTGCAAGAAAAGTCCAAAAGAATGGCCATGTGAAGTAGAAATCACCAAAAGCAACCCTGTGGATGAAAGAGTGAGATTAGTGAGAACTTTTCATTTGAGCTCTAAACACATGCCAGAGCTGCATAGGAATAGTAGGAAATCCTTAGGACTGAGGACTGAGGCATCCGTTGCATATCAAAATATGGTTGTCCATTTGGAGCCTGAAGAGATGCATGCTGGATCCAGGCCTGGTGTCTCTCATGTAGATGAAAAATCCCTTAGCAACATGGAGACTTTTAATCAACGTTCAGAAATTCCCAGTGAGCAGCATTATTTCACAGATGGTGGAGAAGGGACGGTATTAACCTCAAAGACCATATACTTTAAAAATAATTGTGCTTCTGTGGGAGAAAATCATTATGAATGCAACAGATATGGAAAGGCCCTCAAACACATGTCAGCTCTAAGAACACATAATAGAATACATATTACTGAGAAAACTTATGAATGTAATATATGTGAAAATTCCTTCAGGAGCAAGAAAATTCTTAGAAGACCTAGCAAAATTGACTCAGGTGAGAGACCTCATATATGTAACAAATGTGGAAAATCTTTCAGCTTGAGGACAATTTTAAATGCACATAATAGAATCCACACAGGTGGGAAACCATATGAATGTAACCAATGTGAGAAGTCCTTCACCTGGAAAACTCAACTCAGTATTCATCAGATAACTCATACGGGAGAGAAACCTTATAAATGTAATACATGTAAAATGTGTTTCATGTGGAAAGTGCCACTACTAATGCATCAGAGAACTCATACAGGAGAGAAACCTTATAAACTTAACATATGTGGAAAGTCATTTCCCCAGAAATCACACATCAGTGTTCATGAGAGAACAAATTCAGGAGAGAATCCTTATAAATGTAAGACATGTGGAAGGTCTTTTGCCCAGAAGTCATACCTAAGTTATCATGAGAGAACACATACAGGAGAAAAACCTTATAAATGTAACACATGTGGAAAGTCTTTTGCCTCGAAATCACACCTACGTCTTCAGGAGAGAACACAGACAGGAGAGAAACCTTATAAATGTAAGACATGTGGAAAGTCTTTTGCCCAGAATTCATACCTAAGTGATCATGAGAGAACACATACAGGAGAGAAACCTTATAAATGTAACACATGTGGAAAGTCTTTTGCCTCGAAATCACACCTACGTCTTCATGAGAGAACACACACAGGAGAGAAAACTTATAAATGTAAGACATGTGGAAGGTCTTTTGCCCAGAAGTCATACCTAAGTTATCATGAGAGAACACATACAGGAGAAAAACCTTATAAATGTAACACATGTGGAAAGTCTTTTGCCTCGAAATCACACCTACGTCTTCATGAGAGAACACAGACAGGAGAGAAACCTTATAAATGTAAGACATGTGGAAAGTCTTTTGCCCAGAATTCATACCTAAGTGATCATGAGAGAACACATACAGGAGAGAAACCTTATAAATGTAACACATGTGGAAAGTCTTTTGCCTCGAAATCACACCTACGTCTTCATGAGAGAACACACACAGGAGAGAAACCTTATAAATGTAAGACATGTGGAAGGTCTTTTGCCCAGAAGTCATACCTAAGTGATCATGAGAAAACACATACAGGAGAGAAACCTTATAAATGTAACACATGTGGAAAGTCTTTTACCAAGAAATCACTCCTAAGTCGTCATGAGAGAACACATACTGGAGAGAAACCTTATAAATGTAAGACATGTGGAAGGTCTTTTGCCCGGAAGTCATACCTAAGTGATCATGAGAAAACACATACAGGAGAGAAACCTTATAAATGTAACACATGTGGAAAGTCTTTTACCAAGAAATCACACCTAAGTGACCATGAGAGAACACATACAGGAGAAAAACCTTATAAATGTAACACATGTGGAAAGTCTTCTACCCACAAATCAAACCTAATTCTTCATGAGAGAACACATACAGGAGAGAATCCTTATAAATGTAACACATGTGGAAAGTCTTTTACCCAGAAATCACACCTACGTCTTCATGAGAGAACACATACAGGAGAGAAACCTTATAAATGTAACACATGTGGAAAGTCTTTTGCCTCAAAAGGAGAGCGTATTGTTCATGAGAGAACACATACAGGAGAGAAACCTTATAAATGTAACACATGTGGAAAGTCTTTTACCCAGAAATCACAACTTCGTGTTCATGAGAGAACTCATACAGGAGAGAAACCTTATAAATGTAACACATGTGGAAAGTCTTTTACCCAGAAATCACACCTAAGTCTTCATGAGAGAACACATACAGGAGTGAAACCTTATAAATGTAACACATGTGGAAAGAATTTTGCCTCAAAATCAAGGCTTAGTGTTCATGAGACAACACATACAGGAGAAGAATTTACCCCTGAGTGACAGCTGAAAATTTCCCTTTCACATAGATCAAGGAACTGATCCATGTTAGGGCCTCATTAAGCCATGGACTTTGCTTACAGTGGTGTGAATGTGATCATCTGCATGCTACAGGGCTACCAAAATCCCTGTGCTCTGAGCCCAGCTCTTGGTTTGTTACTCTGTTTTGTTTGGAGGAGGAAGGGGAATGTTTTTCCTCACATCTTGAAGAACAAAATATCAACCTTCACCTAGTGCGTTTTCCCCACTCATTTATAAAATTACATTTCTAACTCAAACAGGGGGAAACCCTCTATTGAGTCTATGAAGTAACTTCACAAGTATACTTGCAACTCCCTTTATGAAACAAAGCTCTGATAGTTTACATGGACTGAATGTAGGTATAAGAAGCATCAGTGGATGGGAATATGGCCTAGTGGCAAGAGTGCTTGCCTTATATACATGAAGCCCTGGGTTCAATTACCCAGCACCACATATACAGAATATGGCCAGAAGTGGTGCTGTGGCTCAAGTGGAAGATTGCTAGCCTTGAGAAAAAATAAACCAGGGACAGTGCTCAGGCCAAGAGTGCAAAGCACGGGAATGGCAAAACAAACAAACAAAAAAAACCAAACTTCTGTTACAAAAAGTATCAAAGGATCCCCCAAACTCTGGGGGGTGTTCTCCAGATAGATGCCTTCAGTCCTCAGTCTGACATGTGACCCCTGACTGGATCTGGCCCCTGAATGTCTTGCAGGCTCATCCATTTTGTGGAACAGAGAGTGAAGTACTTGAATAAACATCAGACTAGACTTAAAACCTGTTGGATGTACATGGGACCAAAGAGGAGTTTTCCTGGGTGTCATAGCTCATATCTTTAAGCCTAGCTACTCAAGGGGCTGAGACCTGAGAATCAAGGGTTGAAGCCATTCTGGGCAAGAAAGTCTGTGGGACTCTTATCTCCAGTTAACCATCAGTAAACCGGAAGTGGAGCTGTGGCGCAAGTGGTAGAGCAATTAGCCTAGAGCACAAAAGCTCTGAGCTGGAGCCCACAAGACTATTGAAGCTTCACTCATTAGGGGATGTTGAGAAAGCTACAATTATACTGACATTTGAATTTTTGTTTTATGTGAATCAACTCATCTAGTTTAAAGAGCTATTACTCATTCTCTACAATGTAACCAGGGAACTTTAAAAATCAGAATTGTTTGAACTTAAAGGGAGTTCTCCCTGCTCTGCTCAAACTGGCCAGCACACAGTGAGCCCACCAGTGCTAATTTATTCCAGTTCTCTGCACCAGTCAGTCCTTGGCTAGCCTGATACCTGGTACTCTGTTTTTCTTCAGCATCATCATTATATGTAAGTGTTGTCACTTCATTTAAACTAGTTCCAAATTTTCTCTGGCACTTAAGAGCTTGCCCTGACACATAAAAGCACCAGTTAAAGCCAGTCCATGGTACTTATTAGGGGCTAGCGATAGTACAGCAGCTCATCAACCTGTGTCCTTTCAGGAAGGAGTAGCCTTACCCCCGCCTGCATTGTGTGAGGACCTGCCAAATTCATGGGCCAGTGCTAACTAAAATGATAGGTTGGTTCAAACAGTTACTATGATGCAGACTGTAACTCCACTGGCCACCTGCCTATGACCTGACATGACTATGCTGTTTCCCTGCAAATGTTGTAACCTCCTTGGCCACCTGCTTGCGGCCGCCTCAACCATGTGATATTTGCCTATATAACCCAAACCTGAGCCCAGCCCAAGGTGCTTCTCCACAGCTCTCAAGTCTGGGCTGTGTCCTTGGCTGGCCATTCTTCTTTTTACTTCCCCAATAAACCCATCTTGATACTTGAGGCTGTCTCTGAGTGGTAGACTGTTAGAGGGATGGAGGGTTTCTCCCACTTGGACCCCATTACTATACCAGACACAAATTTGTCAAGGCTTAGCAGAGGATGCTAGAGGAGATGTATGTTGTTGTCAAGCACACTAATAAGATCATTGTTGGGGCTGGGAATATGGCCTAGTTGCAGGGAACTTGCCTCATATACATGAAGCCTTGTGTTCGATTCCTCATCCCCACATATATAGAAAAAGCCAGAAGTGGCTCTCTGGCTCAAGTGGTAGAGTGCCAGCCTTGAGCAGAAAGAAGCCAAGGACAATGGTCAGGCCCTGAGTTCAAGCCCTAGGTCTGGCAAAAAATAGAGGTTTAGATAGGATGTCTTCAAAGTAGGTTTCTAGAATCAGTCAGAGTATTTTTTTGGAAAGGTTTTACATTACCATTTATACAAATTTTAATACCTTGTATTATGTAATTCAAAACCAGAGATGTGATGGGAATATGGTCTAGTGGCAAGACCCCTTGCCCAGTATACATGAAGCCCTTGGTTCAATTCCTCAACACCACATATATAGAAAAGACCAGAAGAGGCGCTGTGGCTCAAGTGGCAGAGTGCTAGGCTTGAGCAAAAAGGAGCCAGGGATAGTGCTCAGGCCCTGAGTCCCAAGTGACAGGACTGGCAAAAAAACAAACAAACAAAAAAAGCCACCAACAGCTTCCATTGTACTTTATTATAGTTGTGTGTTGTTTATTGCAATAAGAACCGGAGCCTAAATGCTCTAAATTGGCTTTTGTTTTGCACAAATAAAACTGCAGATTCTGTTCTCTTTAAATGATGGTGAATATTGTACATTGGTTTCTCTCACATGGAAAGATTTTTTACAGGGAAATAATATACAAATCTTGTTTTAAATTAAAAACTAGAAAGGTAAGAAAAGGCACAGCATCCTGAGCAGAGAAGCTCAGAAAAAAGAGGGAAAAGCAAGAGGGTTATCTGTGTGTCCTAAGCAGAGCCTCTCAATCCTTCAAAAAGAGGTGCAGCGTGACTTAGTTCTCTCTATCACTACTTCTTTGTCATTGCCAAAAAGATATTGGTGGCCATGTGACTTCCTGTAGCCAGAATTCTTCATCTTGTTTTGTTCGTTGAAAGTCAGTGTTATTGTAGCTGCTCGATAGTAGGTCAGGGGTTTAATAATCTCTAGTGATGTTTCCATGATTTCTTCAGTTTACCTCCCTGGGTACTAGATGTGACTTCAAAATTCCTATGTGCAGGGCACCAGTTGCTCAGGCCTGTAATCCTTGCAGTTCAGGAAGCTGAGATCTGAGGACCTTGTTTCAAAGCCAACCTGGGTAAGAAATTCCATTAGATACATCTGCAATTAACCACCAGAGATTGGGAAATTGCACTGTGCCTCATTGTGCTATAGCTTTAGCCTTTAGGTGAAAGGCTCAGTGACAGTGCCAGCACCAGAGTTCTATCCTCATTATGAAGCAAAAAAATTTCTTTCCATTAAATTTTTATTGTGGTGAAATACATGTAATATTGACTATTAGCTATCTTCAATAACACAACTCAATGGCAATTATTACATTCACTTAGGCAACATTCCTGCTGTCTCCAGAACTTATCTCAAGGAATCTTCCTGCTTGTAAAACAATGCTCCTTCTTATCACCCCAGGTCTAAGTACCTACTATGTCCATGTATTCAACTGTTCTGTTTATGTTTGATGGTCCTAAGTCTTGATGGAGAAATCAGAAGGGAATGACTCATCTAATTACAATCCCCCTGCACATAACAATAAAGTAAGCTAATTAAAAATAATTGTAGTGGTGACCATATTATTCACAGATCATTACCAGGCTGACTCTCGCCACCCTGTTGTTTGCACTAGTGTTTCCACAAGGGCCTGTGTACAGCCCTGTTGTAGCACTCACTGTATTCTTATCTGGTTTCTCCTCTAGTAACTGCCTTAAAAGGCAGAAGCATTGTAGCCCAAGAATCTAGAAAATGCTAATAATGAAGCTATATCTTTACTCAAAAAATTCATGAAATTCACAACGATTTTAGGAGCGAACTAAGTCTACAAGCATGTAATGAGCACATTCATAGGTACTAAATGGCTCATTATTGCAGTCATAATATTCAAGGGATATCTTTGCAAATAGAACCTGGCAACTTCGGATGGGTGAGGTTCCTTGCCTTCCTCTCTCTAGTTCTCCACTCACACCTTCAAGCACCAACAACTGCTCTTTTCTGCTCCATAATTAAGCCACAGGTTTACTTCAAAATTTTACTAGCTAATTGAAAATTCGAGTGTCACATGTTTATCTGCCCAGGATTCCTTTGAAATGTAATCCTCAGATCTCAGTCTCTGGAGTAGCTAGGATCAGATATATGAGACAGTGCCTGGGTAGGCTTAGGCTGCTTTTAAAATACATAAAATGTTTGGAGCTTGTTCCATTATCTATATAGTAGAATAAAGAAAAATCTATGTAGAAATATTTGGCTGTATATTACTAATTCAAAGTTTCCCTAATATATCAGAACATTTCTCTGTTATTAGCAATGGAGAAAAGATAATTCTGAAGTGCTACAAATCTGGCATGACACCATTAAGGCTAATTCTTCTGAGGCTTCATGCTTCAGCCTAAGGATGGTCCTTGTTCTGTACATAAGATATTTGGTTACTGTTTTAGGAACAAAACATTCAAATTAGCAAAGCAGATAAGACCAAACACATAATGAACTTTTAAAAGAAATATACGAGTCCTTGCATATATGTGAATGTTACAGATTTTACGAAACATGGCATCTAAATGCTTGAAAAAAAGATGACATCTCTATTAAATATGCAGTCTGCAAACCAACTGTCAGTTTTCTATGAATAAGACAGTATATAGAAGAGGGTGGGAAAACAGCGTTGTGGATGACTGCTTGACTATCATGCATCAAACACTGGTTGAATAAATCAGTATCACATAAACAGAAACGACAAGTAGTCACGTTGTGGCTCAAGTGGTAGAGTGCTTTCCTTGAGCCAGGGAAGTTCAGGTAATAACTGGCAATAAAATAAAATAAAAATAGGATCAACATTGTAAGGTCCTTCGAGAGTGTTGCATACAGATGCCCTCACCTGGTTAAGTCTCCACCCTGTTACCTGGGTAACCAAGAGAGGAAGAGGCAGTTATTTCCCATTCCCTGAGTTCTCATCCTAATCCCCTTGGCCACACATCCCTGACCCTGCCCTAGATAAGGCTGGACCAGGTGGAGGTCGCCCCTACTCTCCAGCCAAGAATCAAGTCTGCCATAGGCCTCTCCTGCCTCTACACCGGTGGCGGCATTCTCCTTTACATGCTACCTACTTGAAAAAAATCCTAACAAATATGTATCTAGATTTTTTATTGCCAGTCCTGGGGCTTGGACTCAGGGACTGAGCACTGTCCCAGGCTTTTTTTTTGCCCAAGGATAGCACTCTACAAGTGAAAGGTGTTGAGGAAGCCCTTTTCTTTGAATCCCTAGCAACAGCAGGCTTAGACAAGGTAATGGGGCTGGGGAAGGACAAACACAAGCCAAATAACAGGAGCCCAAAACAGCTGGACATGGAGCTGCTTGACCTTGGCAAAAGAGAGGAATGAGGAAGACCACTCCAAAGATTTAAGGCTAATCAAGACCTGTCACACCCATAACCAAGAACTGTATTGCTGATTGCTTTGTTTATGGCGTTTACTAGAATAGTAATGTCTAAGAGCAATTCTGCTTCTGTATGTCTGTCAGCTTCCTTTGCCTAACTTGCCAGACCACCTGAATGTGGTAAATATGATTCTTGCCCCATGACTACCTGCCTGCAGTACCTGTGATTATTTACCTTTAAAAGGCCAACCCTATGGTGCCCTGGCAGGGTGTGTCACCATCCAGGTAGTGGCAAGTAGATGCTGTACATAAATGAATAAAGACTCCTAGCCCAGGGGCTGGGAATATGCCCTAGTAGCAAGAGTGCTTGCCTTGTACACATGAAGCCTCAGTTCAATTCCCCAGCACCACATATATAGAAAGTGGCCAGAAATGTTGAAGTGCCAGACTTTGAAGTCAGGCCCCACTTTACCACATGAACCTGAGATAAGCATGCCCTGTGAGCAGACCCAGGGCAAGCCCATTAGGGCCCAGTCAGTCTAGAACTCTAACTGCTGGGAATGCTTAACTCTGGCTACCCCCAGAGTGCCTCGAGCCCTGAGCCAATCAGATGTGTACCTGTGTCCTAATTTTGCTTGCTTGAACACCTGATTGTTGTAACTTTGTTTTTTGCCTTTATAAGCCCTGTGTAATCGCAGCTCCAGGCTCCCTCCTAACCTCTGCTGTGCCAGTGGGTGGGACAAGGCCCAAGTTGCAGCTCAATTGAATAAAGCCTTGCCTTGCTTTTGCATTTTGGAACGTCTGATTCTAGGTGGCCTTCTTGGTGGACGTTTCGCGAGTTGGCACAACAGTGTCACTTTGGGTCAAGTGGTGCAGTGCTAGCTTTGAGCAAAAAAAAGCCAGCAACAGTACAGTGCTCAGGCCCTGAGTCCAAGGCCCTGGACTGGCACACACACACACACACACACACACACACACACACACACACACACACACATACACACACAAATACTCCTAGGCCAAATGACTGAGTGCTGGTGACTACTGGGAGTTAAAGGCCCACCTGGGTGTCCCATATACAACACTACCACTTGAACCACAGCACCACTTTGGCTAATTCTCTTTTTGTGATGCTGTTGTGCCAAGTCATGAAACCACCACCAAGAAGACTACTGAGACTCAGACATTCCGAAATGCAAAAGCAAGGCAAGGCTTATTTAAGCGAGCTGCAACTTGGGCCTCGTCCTACCCACTGACACAGTGGAGGTTAGGAGGGAGCCCTGAGCTGTGATTACACAGGGCTTATAAAGGCAAAGAACAAAGTTACAACAATCAGGTGTTCAAACAAGCAAGATTAGGATACGGGTACAGATCTGATTGGCTCAGGGTTCGATTCTAGGGGTGGTCAGAGTTAAGCATTCCCAGCGGTTAGAGTTCTAGACCAACTGGGCCCTAATGGGCTTGTCCTGGGTCTGCTCACAGTGTGTTCTAATCTCAGGTTCGCGTGGTAAAGTGGGGTTTGTGTGGTAAAATGGGGTTCATATGGTAAAATGGGGCCTGACTTCAAAGTCTGGCAATTCATTTCCTCCTTTTTCTTTTTGGTGCCTTGGGAGCCAATCATGGCTCCATTCTGTCCATTTCAATGGCTTGCATGTCTATGGGATGATATTGAGATACGACATGGGCCAATAGGGCGCAAAGTAGTAACCAAAGGGCCTGTCACCATTTCTCACAAGTACAGTCTCTGTACCGCTGTTTTGCATGCCTCTAGTTTATCCTGTCTCATCTTCCCCAAAACAACTCTGGTCCCTCGGTTTTAAAGGGGGGCTGATGGGTGAAGATCATCCATCTTCTGTAACTTCTTCAGGCTGACTCAGGGGCGTTGACCTTACCTAGCCAGGAACCTATAACTTTAGTCTACTTTACCAAGGGACTACAGGATTACTGCAAAATGAAAATTAACTTTCAGCTGTACAGCCTTACCATTAGCTCTATAGTGTTTAGTATCCAAATTTAAGCAACAAAATAATACATAAATTTCTCAGCTGTGCTCTAAGTGTTGGGTGGCTATACCCGTATTCCTGAGCAAGCCCAAAATACCTAAAATAAGGGTGTCACCTCACTTTGGAGTGAGCTGCGAAAATAACATCAACATTAGACTGGGTATAAGGGAAAGAAAGCAAAAACAAAGTGATAACAATGTTCAGTCTAACTTCCTTTTCTTGAGGCAAAGGCAAAGTGGCTGAGTCGGTGCTTGGAGACCTCCCATGTTCCATCACGGTAGTCATCGTCCAGGGCAAAGGGGCCAACTGGCCTGGCATGGAAGCAATGAACCCAAGTGGCGATGCCGTCTAGGGTTACTTCCACCGTGGTTCTAAGGATTTGGGGTTATGCCTCCGGACAAACACTCAGTCCCCTGGTCTGAATAAATGAGGGGTAGGGACAGAAGCAGAATCATATAATGCCTTAAGTTGGGGCCACATATTCTTGTTAACACGCTGCAAATAATCAAGTTTATACAAAAATTCAGCATCATCCAAATCAGCAAGCAATTTAGTCTGAAGGCTAGATATAATTGGCGGGGGGTACCCGTACATTATTTCAGAAGGAGTAAAGCCAAGCTGATAGGGAGAATTTCTTACTCTAAGCAGAGCAAAAGGAAGGAGTGACACCCAGTCTGCGCCAGTCTTTAAGGCCAATTTAGTTAAGGTCTCTTTTAGAGTCTGATTCATTCTCTCTACCTGTCCTGAACTCTGGGGTCTATGAGCACAATGAAATTTCCAATCCATCCCCCAGTGCAGCGGCTATTCCCAGACTTACTTTTGAAACGATAGCCGGTCCATTGTCTGACCCAATGGTGGATGGGAAGGTATACCTGGGTAGGATTTCTTCCAGGATCTTCTTAGCCACTACATTCCCAGTCTCATGCTTTGTTGGATAGGCTTCAACCCATCCTGAAAAGGAGTCTACAAAAACTAGCAAATATTTGTATCCAAATTTTTCCAGGTTTAATTTCTGTGAAATCTACTTCCCAATACACACCTGGCCTATCCCCACGGAGGTGAGCTCCTTTAGTAACTGGTTGATTGGGGGCGTTGGTGAGCTGATAGTCCTTACAATTTTTAACAATGTTTTCAATAAGCAGATCTTTCTAATTTTCAATTTGGAGTGTCGGAGCAAGTCCTGCATTCTTCGGGTTCCCATGTGAGAAGCTCGGTGGATTCTCTTAAGGATCCCCTTACCCAGCCTTGTGGCAAATTAAGTTTCCCTTCACAAGTTTTCCACCAGTCATTGTTTCCTTCTCCGTCCAGGGGTTTGTGGGACATGGGAATTTTCTTTATCCACTCCAAGTCTTCTTGGGAATACTGGGGCAAAGGAGGCAAAGCTCATGGCCCTGGGTCTACTAAAGACTGTTCCCAGGAACTCTGACATGTCTGGCTGATTTAGGCACAGAGATTTTCAGCAGTCTACGTGCATCTGACAGCCAACGCTTGCTCTCTTTTAATATGAAGCCCAGATTGGTGACTTCAGGTTTACAAGTTTGTGCCTTTTAACATTCTAGTTTGTGAAAGCATTTTCCTGACTGGCTGGGGAACTGATTTCTGATGACCTAAAATGTTACCTTTGCAGGCCTTTAACAGATCTCAATAAGGACACAATGTCAGGTCTACAAGCTTTCTTTCCTGAACAGATGTATCAGCTTAAAATTCTCACTGCCAGTCAGAGCTTTGAGTAAATGCGGGGGGTTGAGATTTTAAACTATCCTCTCATTTGACAAATTTACCCTTACTAACCTCTATCACAGATGACTGGCAAGTACCTGCCCAGTAGACAGACATGGGCATTGGAAAGGCATGCTTATGAACTATTCTTCTAGGACTTCCTGGCTTTGATTAACTTTTGAAAGGCCAAACAGGAGTGACTCTAGGATCTGACACCATCTCTGCCATCCAAGCAGCAGCTTACTGCCTCTGGATGCTCCATCACTTTTGTCCCAGGAGGAGTGACTTTCCACTGGACTTGGACTCAGGGCCTGAGCACTGTCCCACAGCTCTCCAGCTCAAGACTAGCACCCTACCACTTTGTGCTCCATATAACTCCGTTCTCAGCACTCTGCTGGCTGATTAGAGACAAGTCTCTCACAGGGACCTTTCTCTGTCCAGGCTGGCTTCGAACCGCAGATTTCAGGTCAGCGAGTCTTACAAGAGGCCACTTTACTCCAATTAGAAGCAACAAGGTGGTCCACAAAGAGGTAGTTTTTAAGCATGCTTTCTTACCTGGAACTTATTAAGGGCCAGTATTAGATCTCGACAAACTTTCAGGAATCACCTGTGCTTCTCTGGAAGCCTGCTGGAAACTGTTACAAAAAACCTACAAAGAAGCTGCAATGGCAATTAAACATTTTGGTAGCCATAATTCTCCTTTTCTCACTTTGCAATAATTATTTAGGACAATTTTACTTCCAAATTTCTTATCTAGAAATGTATTCTTGATTTCCAAAGCCTTTTTAACACTAACACAACATTTTAGCTTTTATCTGCATCAGAAAAACTGAAGCTCACAGGCATTCTGAAACCAGGTGCCTCCCTTTGCCTACAGGCTGCTTGTTTCAAAAGAGCCTCTTTTTTTATTCTTCAGTCCCAGTTATTACATGGCATGAAGACCTTTGAATTTTTCCTTAATGCAAGAATCACAATTAGAAATACTTATCCATTCAGCTTTCCAATATATTAGTGAGAAACATTGGGCTATTTTGCCATTTTCCTACACACATAGAGTTAATGAGAGTTTACTTCTATCCCCATTAGTTTAATATATATATATATATATATATATATATATATATATATATATATCCTTTTAAATCCAAATTTCTGACACTTAGCTCTGATTTTTTTTGTAATTTTAATTAAAGAACCCGGAGAAATCCTTTTCTTAACTTTAGTTCCTCTTTAAAACAATGCAATAATACTTTTAAAGCATTTGGTAATGCCCAAACTTGATGACCATTTGAATTTAAACTTAAACTTAGTTTTGCATCATACTGCAGTCTTGAACATGTTCACACTCACACATGCACACACACACATATATTTTCAAAAGATCTTAAGTGCGCTGAATAAGCATCGGCCGTACATTTTAAGACAAAAACCTTTAACAAATGATTTTAGCATTCTCCAGCCTCATTTTCCAGGTCTTGATAGTTTTAGTAAACATTTTTAGTCTTAGTAAAACATTTTAGCACACCAAACAATTTTCTCCTTAAGAAGGCTGGGTGGGTGTCCCCCTAGAGTTCTTCTTTTGCGGACACTCTCACTGATTTACTGATTGTGGGTTGTTACCTGTACATCTTTCCAGTCAGCTAATGTCAAGTCCAGGGGAGTGGAAGGAACGTTCCCCATCATCCGTTTGTCAGTCAGGCACAGTGCAAGAAAGAAACACACAAAAATAATCACAGGCATTCTTTGCACAACTAACTCAGTTCTTTAGTATTCATTAAGATTAACACGGGCTGGGCACAGGAAAACCTGTATCATACAATTTGTTCATTAAAATTTTGACTCTGAAGACCATAAAAAAAAATCACAGGCACAAAGACCAGACAACACTTACAGACAGACTTAGGGAGCCACGGCTTACACGTTCTACTGTGTCTCTCCTACCCCTGTGAGGTGGCAGACCGCACAGTCTCACTGTGTCTCTCCTACCCCTGTGAGGGGGCAGACCACACAGTCTTGAGACTCTCTCTCTCCCGTTCCTATGTACAAGCAGACCAGACAACCCCAAATATAGAGTGGACCGGACAGGCGCCCGTTAGAAGGGCCTCCTGGTCCAGTCCTTCAGGTTCAGGGTGGTAGTGGGAAGCCTAGGCCCCCTGTGGAGGGCTTGAGGTGTCCCCCAAGTCCTCCAGGACTGCCCATATGAGCGTGTCCACTCTGGCTGGTCCTTCACTACCTACAGGTTCAGATTCAGGCGGCTGGCCAAAACAGAAAACAAAACTACAAATCATATAGACACAGACACACAGAATGAACAGAGCTATTTTCTTACCTTCAGAGTCTGGGGTCTCGGGGGTCTCTGGGGCCATCCCGGATGAGCCCCCAAATGTTGTGCCAAGTCGCGAAACCACCACCAAGAAGACCACTGAGACTCAGACATTCCGAAATGCAAAAGCAAGGCAAGGCTTTATTGAAGCGAGCTGCAACTCGGGCCTCGTCCTACCCACCAACACAGTGGAGGTTAGGAGGGAGCCCCAAGCTGTGATTACACAGGGCTTATAAAGGCAAAGAACAAGGTTACAACAATCAGGTGTTCAAGCAAGCAAGATTAGGATATAGTTACAAATCTGATTGTCTTGGGTTTGATTCTAGGGGTGGTCAGAGTTAAGCATTCCCAGCGGTTAGAGTTCTAGACCGACTGGGCCCTAATGGGCTTGTCCTGGGTCTGCTCACAGGGCCTTCTCATCTCTGGTTCACGTGGTAAAGTGGGGTTCGTGTGGTAAAATAGCGTTCACGTGGTAAAATGGGGCCTGACTTCAAAGTCTGGCACTTCAATGCTAAGCAATCAAACCCAGGGCTTCATGCATGCTAGGCAAGCACTCTACACTGAGACAAATTCCCAGCCCTCTAATACGATATTTTAAAGGAATGTTTAGGCTTCATTGACTTCAATTCCCAAGAAGTATTTCCTAAGTGAAATGATAAATCTTTGAGCAAATTGTGACAAAAAAGGAAACTTGCTATAAAACTTCAGGATATGTAACAGCAAGAAATCATACAACCTTGGGCAAGATACATTAAGTTTTTTCATTTAATTTTATTGTCACAGTGATGTACAGAGGTGTTACAGTTACATATTTAAGGTAGTAATTACATTTTTGTCAACTTATTACTCCCTCCCTCATTTTTCTTCCACTTTCAAGGCCTTCCCAACTCCCCCACCCCAAGTTGTAGAGTTTATTTCCAACATATTGTCTTATAAGTATCACTGCTGCATTGGGTTACCTGTCTTAAGTTTTACATTGTAACTTTTCTTATAAAGCCAAAAGTCCCTGAGCAACACCTCTAGAATTGCCAGGAAGAACCAATGGTAGAGCTAGGATCAGCACAGCCATAGATGGGACATTTAGGATATGTTTGAGAGATCATACACTAGAAAGGATAATGGGAAGAAGCTGAACAAATTATCAAGAGGAGTAGGGGTTAGTACATAGACAGATATTTTCAGTTGTGACAGTTATCCCCATACCCCAAACCACAGCCTCATCCCCTCGGATAACTAGGCTCTGGCTTATTCTTCAGTCCAGCTTACCCTCACTCCCCTATTAAGAGTTGGCCTGAACCTTCTAACAGAGTGTTGGAGGAAAGAGTACCACATGAATCTTGTTCTCTGAAAAGTAGAACCAATTATTGCATAAGGCAAGAAAGTAGAAACATCTTCACCTTCTCATGCTTTTCTTCCTCTGCTCTTTATGGCTTGTCAGAAGTTGGCAAGGTGTGTTCTTTAGGAGGGAGATTCCTATTCATAGGGTGCCCTCCCTCAAACATTGCTAGGCTTCATTCCTAAAAACACACAACCACCACTCACTACTTCAATATCCCATGTACGACTGCCTCTAGACAGAAGGAAGTGCACAAACAAAAGTGTGAACTGAAGCCAAGATCACTAGGAAGGGTAAGAAGGCAGGAGCAGAGCAGACAATAACTCTAGGAGAAACAACACAGAACCCCAAAATGCAAGTGCAATATCATAAGGCCTGCCACAGAGGAGAGGGCTACATGCAGAAGCCCCCACCTCATTAAGTCTCTATCCAGTTACCAGCAGACCTGAAGGCTGTTACTTCCCACTTTCCTGAGGTCACATCTTAATCCACCTGGTCACACCCTCCTGCCCTAGATAAGGTAGGGCCCGGTGGGGTTCACCCCTTCTCTCTGGCCATGCATCTCAGCCACTGGCCAGCAATTTGGTAATAAACTTTCTGTCCTGCCTGAATACTGCGTGGTGTTCTCCTGAGAAACTAAAAATTGTAACCACCATTTTGTAGTTACTAACTGCTAATTTTGCTTCTGTAAACTACTTTGCGGCTAAGGACCTAGGAAACTCCATATTGTACTAAGACCCCATTCTGTACCTGACCTTACTGTAGGCCCTACTCCCCCGACCCCACCCCTTGCTTTCCAGTAAAGACCAGAAAACACCCTGGTGCAGATAGTTCTCAGAAAAACCATTAACACCCATAAGAGTGACCAGCAGAAAAGTAAAACAAGTTTTAGAGTTGCCAAAACTCCCCCACCCAGGTGTGGTTTCCAGTATCTAAAACCATGCAGCTGTGTACTATCCCACTTGCTACACCCTTATGGCTTAACCAATCAATTTTAAATGTTTTGGTTTTTATTTTTGGTTAACTGACACATTCTGCGGAATGTAAGTTATGTCGCTGTTCTGCCTTAAATTTTTAAATATTTCCCTTTTCATTTTAAAAACGTATTCACAGCCACAAAATGGGATTCCTGGATCACTTTTCACTGCTCTAATGTATACACTAGAATAAAATAGCAGGATTGATAGGTAGATATGCAGCATAATCCTCGTGTCAATTTAGATTTTTCAAAATCTGAAAAACTCCAAAATTTCATGTAGGAAATCTTAAGGAGATTTTTGGTGACTTGTTTTGTTGTGCCAAGTCGCGAAACCACCACCAAGAAGACCACCGAGACCCAGACATTCCGAAATGCAAAAGCAAGGCAAGGCTTTATTGAAGCGAGCTGCAACTCGGGCCTCGTCCTACCCACCGACACAGTGGAGGTTAGGAGGGAGCCTCGAGCTGTGATTACACAGGGCTTATAAAGGCAAAGAACAAAGTAACAACAATCAGGTGTTCAAGCAAGCAAGATTAGGATACAGGTACAAATCTGATTGGCTCAGGGTTCAATTCTAAAATGGGGTTCACGTGGTAAAATATGGTTCATTGTTGGAGAATTAAAGTCTCCAACCAGTGGAAAAATTTAGCCCCGGCACGGTTACTCCGATGCCTCATTAGCACACTAATAGGCCCTTGGGAACACATTCCCAGTAAGGAGTTTCTGGTGTTTGTGGGGGGGACTTGCTTGACCAGCTGCCTTTAATGTCAGATTCTCACTATAAACAGAAAAGTCTCCTGACTGTTATTTTCACAAGTACTTGAAGAAGTCAAGATTGAGATAGTAGCTAGTAGATAATTATAGTTCTACCCAGGTGGTATACAGTTCCTTGCTTTGATATCAACAATCTTTGTAGTCACTACCTCCTGTAATTTAGAAAGGCATTTGTATCAAGTTCCTGCCCTCACAGTAGGAAATTTCCTCCACTTCTGTATTTGAGACAAATGTCATGCTGTATTGATCTTTTACCCTATAATTGTAAAACTGGTTTCTAACCCTATATAAACCCTGGCCCTCTTGGAATAAAGTATGCATTGGTTCACTCTCCTTGCATCCCCCGTGTCCTGATTTCGACTGCAGTTACCCAGGTTCAACAGTTCATGTGGTAAAATGGGGCCTGACTTCAAAGTCTGGCACTTCAGTTTCTGAATTTTGCCTTTCCTTTAAGGTTTTCTTCGTTTCTTTTAGCTGTTGGTCCTGTGGTTTGAATTCAGAGCTTGGGCACTATCTGTGAGCATTTGCTGTGCTCTACTTGCCTTTCCTTTAATAACTTCTTCACCTAACTAGTGAAAAGTTCCCTTACAGGGGTTTCTTAGAGAATGGTACATCCCCTCCATTGCTCTTCAGGGAGGTGGTGGTTTGGGCGGGATCAGGGTGAATGTGGATTTGGGTAGAGGAGTGAAGTTTAGGGTAGGTCTTTGTAGCTGTGAAGCTTAATCACTTGCGCTAAACCAGTCTGGTTTTGTCTTTCTGTGCTGCTTTTGAATTCCTACCTCTTCTCTGATCCTAAATGTTCCTCTCATAACTCTAGGCTACATATCTAAGGGACCTCAGACTGATCTTCCCAGACCTTATCTATTAGACTGTGCAATAAATATTTTGTCTCCCTCTCTCCTAACTGAGATCATATGTTTCTCTCTTAAAGGTTTATTGTGATTTCTGATGATCCTTTACATATAACATGATTGGGAAGGATTGTGTGGGACACTTTCATGCCTCATATTCAGTCCTCCAGGGTATGGTTTCTCCATACCTTTGTGTGTATTTGTGCTATTTCTCAAGAAAATGGAGATAGTAGGGCCTATTTGGATGCAGAGACTTCAACTTCACAGCACCTATAATAATATAAAGGAAAAATTGATAATTTCTTTCTGTAAATTACTCAGAGGCAAGAAGATAACGATCAAGTTAAAAATGGGGTGTTTCGAAAACTAGCTGTGTAGTGTAGTTTTCACTGCTCAAGATTATACTTCTGATAAGTTTATTTCTAAGTATTTTATTTTTCATACTAGTGCAAATAGAATTGATTCCACATTATTTTAAGTTGTTCATTGCTGGCGAGTGTAAGTCCAATTATTTAAAGACAAATATTATTTACTACTACTTCACTGAACTCCATCATTGGAGTTATTATAACTCCGTTATAATTATGTTTAGTGAATCCTTGTGACTTTCTAAATAAAATACAATGCCAACTTTCGGGGACAGTGGCTATTGCCCGCAGCCCTTGCTATTTAGGAAGCTGACATCTGATGATTGAGGTTCAAAGCCACCACAAACAGGAAAGCATATGCAACTCATATCTTTAATTAACCACCAAAAAGCCAGAAATAGAGCTGCAGCTAATGTCGTAGAGCTCTAGTCTTCAATGAAAAGGTCAGGAACAGCACATAGTCCCTCAGTTCAAGCCCCAGGATGGCACAAATAAAAAGATAGTGTTGGCTACATGTAAAGATAGACTCCTTCCTATCTACATAGATATGTATGCTTACGTTGTGAAATTGACCTTGCTAGCCACTCCAGTAAAATGCACATTAAAAGTTGTAAGAGTAGATATATTTATCTTGTTGCTAATCTTAGGATATAAGTACATGTGGTCTCACCCTTATGTAGGATATTGTCTATTAGTTTTTCTTTTTTAGAGACATATTATTATTAATATATATTAGTTGTACAGGGGAATTTTATGGTGACATTATAATACAAGCATGCAATTTACTTTATCGAACTCAACCATTTTGCCTCATCTCCTCTCCTTCTTAAAATAATTTCAATAGATTTCCTTGTTCTGTTGTCATAAATGTTTGTATAGTACTTTTACAGAAAGAGAATACAGTCAATATTGATTATTTGCATGTATGAGCACAAAACGATGAAACCTGCCTAAACTATTTTACAATATAATGAAGGGAGGTTGACAGGCAGTGATGCTAAAGAGAATACATTATACACATTTATGAAACTATCACAGTGAAATCTTAAGAATATAACTAATGTATACACTTTCTTTTGTTTCAATTGTGGCACTGTACTTCACTTTTTATATTCCTAAAGGCTTGCTTACTTGAACCACATCTCCACTTCCATCATTTGATTAATTTATTAAAGATTAGACTGTCACTGATTTTCCTGTCCAAGCTGGCTTTAATCCCTGATCCTCACATCTCAGCCTCTGGAAAAGCTAGAATTACAGGCATGAGCCACCAGTATATGGGTGTATTTACACTTTTTTTTGTCAGTCCTGAACACAGTCGTAGCTCTTCAGCACAAGGCTAGGACTCTACCACTTAAGCCACAGTGCCACTTCTAGTTTTTCTGGTGATTTAATTAGAGATAAGAGTCTCACAGTCTTTCCTGCCTGGGCTGGCTTTGAACCTCGATCCTCAGATCTCAGCCTTCTGATTAGCTAGGATTACAGGCAGGAGACACAGGTGCCTGTCTGTTTACAATTTTTAAACATACATTTTACACTTAATCACTCTCACCATTTTCACAACCTCTACCACTGGTCTCACCTTCCAATACAAATGGTATATCCTGCCTTTCATTATTACTATTGTTTTAGACTTCAAAATCTATTTAATCTGATAACTGGATTCTCTCACAATAGGCACATTTTCTCCTGCCACTTACTGTCTCTTCACACATCTGACCATTTTTAATGAAAATAGAACATTTCAAATGACATAGTGTAGAGACTATGGACAGGACTTATTTCTCAGCTTACTTAAAGATTATTGTGGAGAATTCTGCTTTTCTACAGAACTGTCCCAAGGGTCAAGCCTGAGCATGCTCAAGGCTCTTCAGGGTTTGCCCAAAAAGCTGTTTCTTCTATTGTCCTCACCACATTGAGATATTCTGCTAACTACTAGCTGATTGTTGTCTTGCTTGTGAGAGGAAAATGGGAGCCTATGAAGATGAGAGATAGCTGTCCCCACTCTTGGAAGGCAGACATCCCTGCAATTACAGCTATGGGAGGGAGCTGACTCTGTGCCTGTCCCCCACTGCTGTGTAGCATTTTTGTCCCGTCAAGTAGAATACTATGTATATTTGAGAATGAAATCAGACTTTACAGCAGTTACTTGAGGGAATCCCTGTGACATCCCAGAAGCACAAAGGATTTAATACTCACAGAAAGGGGAAGATTATTCACACTGCATCCTACTCACATTTCATCCCTTTAGACCGGCCACCATGAACCACTGTAACTAGGGATCACAGATCTCTTGTGGTAGATAAAGAAGACTCTATGTTGGAAATGAACTTTACAATTGGGGGGGGGGAGGGAGGGGAGTCGTGGGAAGGAAGAGACAGAAAATGTTGGAGAGGGTAATAATGTTTGACAAGAAATGTGCTCATTACCTTACTGTAACCCCTCTGAACATCACCATAATAATAAAATAAAATTGAAAAAATATTTTGACTGCTCTGGTATGAATATTCACTTAAAATACATAGAATGGAAATTTAATCTCTATTGTATTAAAATTGGGATATAGTCCCTTTTGGCAAGTGTTTAATGCTGCTATAAAAAGAGTGGGAGAGAGAAAGTTGGGTCTCTTTTATCCTTTTGCCTTCTTCCATTTAAGGACATAATGATTGTGCCCTCTGGAAGGCATAACATTTAAGGCACCCCCTCATAATCAGAAAATATCACCTGTCAGATGCCAGCAAACTGACCTTGAACTACCCAACTGGCCAAGAAAAATAGGCTCCCTGGCTTCCCTTATTTGTAATAATTGCTATATGTCTACGATAGTCCTAGCAGAGGATCACAATGGCTGTTCTGTCTCTCTGTTTTCATTAGATCCCATAAGTTTCCACTGAAGCAATATTTTTTCAAACATTGAATCAACCAATATGGATAAATCTCCCACTAAACACCAGGAATTTTTCTAGAGGGAAGAATAACAAATTTTAAAAATAGGCTAGGGGGACTTCAAAGTAACAAGAGATAAGCACCCGATACACCTGCTAGGGCTTGTGATGTTCCATGATGAGGAATATTCTCTTCAGATGCATTTCTTGAGTGACTCAGACCCACAGTTCCCAGTTGGGGTGTGAAGAATCAACATGGGCAACAGGTTGTTAGTGGTAGTGGGGTCTATAAAATCACAAGGCCCATACTCCATTATCGATTTATAGTCTGGAAATAGCCTGAGAGCATACAGAAAATGAAGAAAACACTAAAACTTAGTAAGAACTTCTTTTTTTTTTTTTTTTTGGCCAGTCCTGGGGCTTGGACTCAGGGCCTGAGCACTGTCCCTGGCTTCTTTTTGCTCAAGGCTAGCACTCTGCCACTTGAGCCACAGCACCATTTCTGGCCATTTTCTGTATATGTGGTGCTGGGGAATTGAACCCAGGGCCTCATGAATACGAGGCAGGCACTCTAGCCACTAGGCCATATCCCCAGCACCTTTGTAAGAACTTCTGAGATTTTCCAGAGCGTCTTTGATGTTCCAAGAATTTTGTGGTAAAAAGAACATCATTTTTGGCACATTAATAACCACTTGTGTTCTCCCTCTCCAAGAGACAGAAATTTCACAGAACAGTGGGAAACAAGCACATACACATCTCACCCCCATAGCTCTAATTGTAGGGATGTGTGCCTACCAAAAATAGGAACAGGTACCTCCCATCTTCCTAGGCTGTGGTTTTCCTCTCAGAAATAAGACAATAATAAGCTAGTATTAGTGGAACTTCTCAGGGTGGTGAAGGCAATAGCAGCACAGCAAAAATGTCTATGTTCATGCTAAGGTTGGACTCTTGGAACAACAGCTCTGTAGGAAAACAGAATTTTCAACAACAGTCATTTATGTAACCAGAGAAATAAATTAGTCCTATCCACTGCTGCTACACTACATCATTTTACATGTTCTATTTTCAGTAATAATTATCAGATATGCAAATAGACAGTAAGTATGACAGTCAGGGGAAAAGGTATCTGTCGTGAGAGAATCGAGATATCAGAATAGACAAAGACTTGAAAGTACTAAAATAATAACAAACAAGAAATACAGTCGCTATTGGAATGTGAGACAATAGTAGGGGTGTGGAAAATGGTGAAGGTGACTGAGTATATAATGTACATATAAAAAGTATATACATTATAGCCCCTCAGGAAAATGAGATCTGAAGATCAGGGATTAAAGGCAGCTTGAACAGGAAAATCAATGAGATTTAAATCTGCAATAAACTACTCAAAATGCCAGAACTGGAGGTGTCCTTTAAGTGATAGACCTCTAGCCTTGAACAAGAACAAACAAACAAACAGATAAAAAGGTCAGGGACAGTATGGAGGTCTTAAATTCAATCCCCCGGAATGCAACAAAAGAAAGTGAAAATTATACTAAACAGCTAGTGTTGAAAGTACCCCAGTTCTAACCTGATCCATATCTCCTTGCCCCTGAGGAATTTACTTTAACAGAATGAGATTACATTTTGGTACTTTACATTGTTATAGGTGCTCAGGTTAAAGTCCACACATCCAAATATGCTCTTAGGAGCTCCATTTTCATGAGTCACAGGTGAGGTCTACAAAAAGAGGAATGGAGAACCTATACCCTGGAGGACAGAATATCGAGTACACCCAATCTGTCCCAATAAGATTATATATAAAGTATCATCAAAAATCACAATAAATGTTTAAGAGAGAGGCAAAGTATCTAAGATATGAGGAAAGGACACAAAGGATTTATTCCACTGTCTAATGGATGAAGGTCGGGGAAGACAAGTCTGAGGTCCCCTAGCTATGTAACCTTGAGTTACTGAGAGGAACTTTTAGGATTAGAGAAAATGGAGGAGCTCAAGCCAAGGTTGGACATACAACACAAAAATACAAAAACAGACTGGTTTGGAGCAAGGCTTCAAGCCTCACATCCTCATAGACTCACCCTAAACTGCATTCCTATACCTACAACCACATTCATCCTGATCACCAGAAACTACCATCTCCTTGAAGAGCGATGGAGGTGATGTGCCATGCTAGAAGAAATTCCTGTATGAAAACCTAGTTAGGTGAAGAAAATACTAAAGGAAAGGCAGGTAGAGTACTGCAGACACTCACAGACACTTCCATGCTCCGAATTCAAGCCACCGAATCAACAGCAAAGAAAAGAAAGGTGAGAGAAAGGGAAAGAGGGGTGGGAGGAGAGGGAGGGTGGAGGGAGGGAGGAAGGAAGCCCTTAAAGGAAAGACAAAATTCAGGTCTGTCTTAGAAACAAAGAAATAAGCAAAACCTTCTTAAGATTTCATAGATGGAAATTGAGGGTTTCTGGAAAAATAATTGTTTTAGAAGTCTAAGCTTACACAAGAAGTGAGCTGTATATCTAAGAATTATGTTATTTTATTCCACTGGATACATTAGAGCAGTAGAAAAATCCAGTGATCAATTTAGTGGCTGAGAACAATTTTTTAAAGTTTGAAGGGAGTTGCCATGTTTGAAAATTTAAGGCCAAAGAGACATAACATATTCAGCAGAACCCATTTGTTAAAAAAAAGAAAGAAAAACGAAAATAAATGCCACTTATTTCAATTACCTCATTAGAACGAAGAATTAAAAAGCCAACTGACATAATTCTCCGAGCATAGTCCGAAAGCAGGGTTTCCAGGAAGGAACTCACCTTTCCCTGCAGCAGGCAGAGCAAAGCATCCAGTTTCACCCCCCCCCCCCCAACTCGAAGTACCAAGCATCTGTGACTGGCTGAACACCGGAAACAGGTCCGCTTCCTCTAGGATGGCGCTGCGCATTGTGGGAAATGTAGTTCTTTCAGCACAGAGCCACCGGAAATGCGTTTGTTGTTGTTGTTTCCCTTCGGCGCGTTCGCTTCCACGTCCACTATTGGTGTTTTCTGTCTGTAAATTCCGGTTTGTTTCTCTCTGCCTTGCTCCTCACAGTGCTCGGAATTACAGTTTTGCATTCCCAGAGTGGAGGCCACAGGAGGGGCTCCGCATCTCTAGCTGATGTCAGGTAAGAAGCGCGGTCCGGGCTCGGGAACCGAGTCTGCCCTCAGTGACCTCCTCCAGTTGGGCTTCCCGAGTGGGCGCCGCCTTCAGCCCGCGCGCCTGCCGAGGTAGAACCTGGCCGCTGGAGCTCTGCACCCAGGTTGGGTGTTGTCCTGAGCCTGAGAGCCGGGAGGTGCACGGCTCACTCCCCCACTGAGGTTCCGTGGAGCACCCGGGTGATGGCGTTCACTTTGCCCTGCGGGACGGCGAGCAGGACGACAGTGGTAGTGAAACCGTGAAGTGTGCACGGGCCCTGTGGCTTGTCCTATTGCAGTTGTGTTTTCGGGTTCTGGGTGGTTGCTCCTGTGTTGTTTTCTGCTCGTGCCTTGTTAGCCTTCATAGCAGAAACAGCTTTGTCTTCACCCAGTTTCTTTCTAGAGACTATTCCACACGGTATATTGGAGTAATGTGTGATGGTGGTGTGTTTATAGAATGAAGCCTATTGGTGTTGGAAGGAGGGCATCCTGTGATAGCAATGTCCCTGCTGAAGGAAGAGATCTGGTGAAGTCTGGCAAGCCCAAAAAGTAGAGAGTGAAAAGGAAGGGAAGGAAATGATCTATTTAGGTTCCCTTACCTTAAGCAAGAGTCGGTTCTACTTTGCACAAGATTCACAGGTTCTAGATCCTGTAACACTCTAAATCACTTGGTGTTAAGAAGGTTTAGACCAACTTTAGGGAGAGAGTTGAGGGAGACTGAGAAATAAGCCAGAGCCTGGATTTTAAATGGGACATGAGGCTCTGGTTTGGGGTGGAAAGGTAAGATTCACAACTACAAGTATGCATGTAATAATACCCTAACCGTCTTATTTTTAATTTAATGATCCTCCTGTTCCCACTATCATTTGGAGTATGTGATTGTTGGAGAATTAAGGTCTCCAACCAGTGGAAAAATTTAGCCCCGGCACGGTTACTCTGATGCCTCATTAGCACACTAATAGGCCCTTGGGAACACATTCCCAGAAAGGAGTTTCTGGTGTTTGTGGGCCAAAGGAAGCCACCAGTTGTTGTGAGAATCTCCTCTTTCCCCCTACTTAGCAAGTCTCCCTTAGGAGACTTGCTAGACCAGCTGCCTTTAGTGTTAGATTCTCTCTGTAAACAGGAGAGTCTCCTCACTAGATTCTCACTATAAACAGGAAAGTCTCCTCACTAGATTCTCACTATAAACAGGAAAGTCTCCTCACTAGATTCTCACAGTAAACAGGAAAGTCTCCTCACTGTTATTTCACAAGTATTTGGAGAAGTCAAGATTGATGTTATCTAGCCTTAAGGAGATAGTAGCTAGGAGATAATTAGTTCTACCTCGGTTGTATACAGTTCCTTGTTTTGATATCAATAATCTTTGTAGTCACTACCTCCTGTTATTAGAAAGGCATTTGTACCAAGTTCCTGCCCACACAGTAGGAAATTTCCTCCACTTTTGTATTTGAGACAAATGTCATGCTGTATTGATCTTTTACCCTGTAATTGTAAAATTGGTTTCTAACCCTATATAAACCCTGGCCCTCTTGAAATAAAGTATGCATTGGTTCACTCGCCTTGCATCCCCCGTGTCCTGATTTCGACTGCAGTTACCCAGGATCAACATGTGATCTTTCAAACTCATCCTAAAGGTCCTATGAAGGGATGTACTGATCTAGCTCTAACTTTTTTTTTTCTGTCAGTTCAGAAAGTCTTTCTAACTGTGTTTTGGCCTTAGAAGAAAAATAAGAAGAGTAAACTTAAGGCAATGCACCTTTCCAAAGGTTGTTTGATTTGAAGAGATAACACATTTCCTGAAGGTTTAGCTAGGGTTACTCATTTTGTCCCTGTTATGTGGAGAAGGTCGGAGGGACTAACCCCCACACAAATATGTTACAGGGTCCCAGCAAAAGTGAGTCCAGAATACGAACAAAGTCGGGAGAATTCAAGCATTTTTACAAGCGCAGAAGCTGACCAGCAAGGAACACGGGTCAGACTAGGGAGCTAACACTGTGACCCTGAACAGTCCACAAGCTGTTTCTTGGTTTTTTTCTTTTTCTTTTTCTTTTTCTTTTTCTGCCAGTCCTGGGGCTTGTTTTCCAAGGCTGAGCACTGTCCCTGACTTCCTTTTTGCTTAAGGCTAGCACTCTACCACTGGAGCCCCAGCTCCATTTCTGGCTGTTTCTGTTTATGCAGTGCTAAGGAATGGAACCCAGGGCTTCATGCAAGGCAAGCAGTCAACCGCTAAGCCACAGTCCCAGCCCTAATGTGGGGTTTATAAAGGCAGAAAACACATGCAGGTGGTTATAAATGGCTTGGCAGAGTAGGTGGCAGTTTCTAAGCAGCATAGAGCAGGAAAATATGTGGCAAATTGCCAATAGTTCCTTTGACTACCTCATTGCCTTTTTTCACAGCCTTTGCCAAGAGGAACACAGAATGGATGCATCTCAGGTGAGTTGTTTTTAGTTTCTCACTTAGTTTTACCTTCCATTTTATGAACTTCATTGAGGTCCCAGATTTAAAATGGAAAAATAGATTCAGATTGAGGAAAATGTACCTAAATAAGACAAAGATGTATTGCACATTTTGCAGCTGATAAAAATCTTACATTCTGTCTACATCGAGTGCAGATTTGCTTCAGTTTGTTTCTCGGTTTTCCTGTAGTTTGAACTAAATACTTGGGCTCTGTCCTTGATCCTCTCTGGCCTTAAGGCTAGCACTTGAGCCATTGCACCATGTCAGGTTTTTTCTGTTCATGTGGTGCTGAAGGATGGAACCTAGGGATTCATGCATGCTAAGCAAGCACTGTACGGCTGAGCCCCATTTCCAACCCTCCAATGTTTTTTTTTGTTGTTTCATTTTTTTGTTTTTGCCAGTCCTGGGATTAGACTCAGGGCCTGAGCACTGTCCCTGGATTCTTTTTGCTCAAGGCTAGCACTCTGCCACTTGAGCCACAGTGCCACTTCTGGCCCTTTTCTGTATATGTGGTGCTGGGGAATCGAACCCAAGGCTTCATGTATAGGAGGCAAGCACTCTTGCCACTAGGCCATATCCCCAGCCCCCGGTTGTATTTTTTTTAATGTGAGGAAAAAGTAGTTATACCTGTTATGTGATTCAATCACCCACAGGAAGTCACTTCTCTGGGAAAGAGAAGGTGGCTGGCAACTAATCAAAAATCACATCCTCACTAATAATATTAACCTGTTTTAATGAAGCTTTACTGCAGTGACTTAAACAGTGCGGTCACAAACATCTTCAAATGTTCTACAGGACGGAGTACACCGTAGGTATTTAAAGTACTCTCAGAACATATTTCTTGTTGGTGCCCATTTTGAATAGGAAAAGCAGTAAACTTTAGACTTGTATTTCTTCAAAAGCTCATCAGTTAAATCCTATGACTGCTTTGTGGTGTTTCTTTTACTTGAAACTTTCACCTGAACCATGCCTGCAACCTGTTTATTAGCTAGTTAATTTGAGTTTTCTGCCCAGTCTTGCTTCCAGACCTCAGCCTCCTTTGTACCTGGAGTAGGATAACAATCTTGGGCCAGAGTTCTACGTCTTGTTTTTGTTTCTTTTTAATTTTTTCAATTAATTATTAATTAATATTCAATTATTTATTGTCAGTGTGATGTATGGAGGTGATACAGTTTCGTATGTAAGGTAGTGAGTACATTTTTTTTTTGCCAGTCCTGGGGCTTGGACTGATGGCCTCAGCGCCCTCCCGGGCTTCTTTTTGCTCAAGTACAGCACTCTAGCACTCTAGCTTTTTCTATATATGCGGTGCTGAGGAAAAGAACCTAGGGCTTCATGTATGCTAGGCAAGCACTCTACTACTAGGCCATATTCCCAGCCCCTCTCACTTTATTTTACATATCATTTTTTGAACTTAATGGGTGTCCAAGATTGAAAATGGAAAACTAGATTCTGCTTCAGCAAAATGTTCCTAAGTAAGACAAAGATATATTGTAGATTTTGTGTCTTACAAAATCTTACACTCTAAGTTGAGTACAGATTTGCTTCAGTTTGTCTATAGACTTGTTTATTTATTCATTTTACTGTGCCTAAATCAAACCCTGAGCCCTGTACCTGAGCCTCTCTATGCTCAAGGCTAGTGTTCTACCACTTGAGCTACAGCACCACTTCTGGCTTTTTCTGCTTATATGGTCCTGAAAAAATCAAATCAAGGGCTTCGTGCATGCTAGGCAAGCAATCCACCACTGAGCCACATCCCAGTTCTTTTTCTAGGTTTTTGGATGTGAGGAAGAATTGGTCACATTGTTGAGTGATTCAACCGAAGGTACTTGAAGTACTGTCCATATAGTTCTTGTTAGTGTACATTTCCAATAGAAATGCGGTAAACTTTAGAGTTGTGTGTTTTTCAAAAGAACATTAGTTAAATCCTATGACTGTTTCCTTGTGTTTGTTTTACTTGAAACAGGCTGTATTTCATTCTGTCATCTTTCTACACATCAATCGTGTTTGGCTGCATTAAACATTTGTAACTATACCATTTACTGATAGTACATGTTGCTTTATTTTGGGGTCCCATGTCTGCCATCCATTTAGATCATTTCTCATCTTCCATGTGAGGAGCAGTAGAGTCATTGAATATGCAGCTCCTGTTCCTCTCTATCCCAGTCTCCAGAACCATCATTCTTTTTGGCCTATGAGTTTGTTGATCCTGGAAAACTCAAGAAGAGACATTATGCCATGGCTGTTCCTTTCTAATTGGTATATTTTACTTAGGTGATTGTATTCAAGACTCATCCCTGCTGGAATGTGTAGTAATATTTTCTTTTCAATGCATTTATCTAATGTTTTATGTGTTCCTATCTTTTCTTGGTGAGTGATTGTGAAGTGTTTCTCCAAATAGTTGTTATAGTCCTTGCTTTCCTTCTGTTGTATAGAAACCTAGAAAAAGAATTGCTGGGTCATATGCCAGTGTGTTTCTATGTTTAATTCTCTTTATGATTGTCTGTACCATCCTTGATTGTTTTACATTCCTGGCAGATGCACACCAAAGATCACACTATTTTCACATCCTTCCCAGAACTTACTAGATTTTAGGGGTTGTTTTTTTTTTTCTTTTCTTAAAACGATGAGCATTCTGACATGTATAAAGTAGTTATTTCATTGTCATTTTGATAGTGAGAAGTTGTTGGGAAGTCATTCTCCAAGTACTTGCTTTATCCCCTGCTTTCACTGTTGTTGGGTACTAATCTTTTCTTTTTTCATTTTCTGTCTTCTTTGTTGGCAGTATTGGGGCTTGAACTCGGCACCTGGCACTGTACCAGAACTGCTCTTCCTCAAGATGAGCACTGTACCATTGTAATCACAGTGCTACTCCAAGCCATACTCCTAGCCATGCAAAGTGTTTTCCTTTTGTATTCATAGAAAAATGACAGTTTGTTCAAAGTTGTCTATTAATACAGGTGCATTCTTCTGCAAGTATCTTGATTTTATGTTTGTTACAATCTGTGGCATTCACAAATACACAAGGGCTCATATATTCCTTTCAAACACCTATTATGTATTAGCTCGTAACTCCACTGGTAGTTTGACCATTATGTTAATAAAGAAGTATTTATGTATAGATATTTACGTATAGAAAAAAGGCCGTCCTTACACTGAAGCAGGGCACTTCAGAAGAAGTGAAACCTGCAGAAAAATTGTTATGCTGATATTTAGTAAACTTTATCAAAATAACCTACACATACTATTCCAAGCATGTACTTATACTTCATATTGTCATGTCAGATTAGTAGCCCTTGAGAATTTTTATCCTGTTTCTTGTTCTAGCAAAGAGAGATGTTCTGATGTAATAGGGGCATTGTATATTTTTTATTGTTTTCCTAGTTATCTAGTTAATATAGAGCCAATATTATTACCATGATAGTTCTTCTTTCTACTTATAGATAATGGAGCAAGCTCCAAAATATTATGTAAGAAAAGCATACATATGGAAGAATAAAATTCCAGAATTGGTCTTTTCCTGACTCAGGACTAATTTCTTGATGAAAATGTGCCATTACAGAAGCCCGTGTCCTTTGTAGATGTGGCTATGGATTTCAGCTGTGAGGAGTGGCAGGACATGGACATTGCTCAGTGGACCCTGTATAGAGATGTGATGCTGGAGACCTGTAGCAACTTGTTGTCCTTGGGTGAGTAAAAGACATTAATTTACAGGGTCAAGTGCTTTGTTTTTAGTAGATCTATGAGTATTTATCAAAGGTTCAATGCTCTTTAGGTATATAAGATTACAGAATATGGGAGTAGTGCATCTTTCCAAGAAAATCCTTCCCTTGATTATATTACTCCAGAGGCAATTTTATTCCATTCTTCTCGTAGTCAACTAGCACCAGTTAGGCAACAGTTTTGAGAAATGTTCTGTTACCAGGGGACTATCTTCTGAAACTTGTGGACATTGTGATAAATGGATATATAATCTAGAGTAGAATGTATGGTAATACTCAGTTTAAGATCTAGAAATCAGTAATTGAAAGTGGGCATTTAAAATTCAAAGCTTTTACTGGGCACTCTACTTCACACTTATAATCCTAGCGATGGAAATCTACGTCAGCTCAAGCAAAAGATTCCTCAGGGGACTCGTTTCTTCAATTAACCATAAACACCCAGTAGGCACACTGTCCTTGAATGGGGTAGAAGACTGGCCATTCCTTGAGTTCAAGGGGAAACACTGAGAAAAAAAAATCCAAACGTTGTATTTCTATACAAAGTCAACCATGGAGCTATTGAAAAATGAGAAACTAGAGTTTGGAGTAACCTGTATATCGGAATGTCTTAGATAATTGCAGCACCAATGTTCTAGCATAAACAATGGTTCTCCACTGTTTTTTTTTTTTTAAACAGGCACTGTGTTTCTAAGTCCAAGTTGATTATCAAGCTGGAGGAAGGTGCAGCACAATGGATGGGAGAAATCCCAGGCAAGAATTTCCCAGGTGAGTTACTGCATCCTACACAGTGCTGTTGGAGACAGAGCGCAGGTGGTAAGTTCTTATTGAGCTGTACTTAGCAGTAATATTCCCTGTTCCCCTGAGCTCTGTACTTCGCAGAAAACTAGGTGTCATTTCTGGGATATCAGATTATGCAGGTTTCAGGAAATAAGGAGGACAATAAGACTGCTGTCCTCTAAAGAGGAAAGTAGCTTATTTGTGGTTGTGGGATTTAGCTCCAAAGCTTTTAGTGTAGCAAGAATGATTACCTGGGGGGTGATTAGGGATTTTCTTTATCATAATTGTTTCTGAAGGTCAGGAGTGTCAGAAAAGGAATTTTGGTGAGACTTTCTGTAAGAGGTAGAGAAAGGGATTTAAAAATTCCCACATATGGCTATAGTAATTCTTAGAGAGAAGCTAGACCTGAAGAAATCTATGCATAAATCCTTACTCTTGGGAACTATTCTGCTTAGGTGAAAGGCATTGATTATATAAAACAGTTTTATGATCTTAGAATTTAGAAAATATTGTTGTTCCTAACCTAATGGTTGAGGAGCCAAGCAGCCAAAATAGAATTATTTCAAGAAACTAAATGCAAACAATGCAACTCTGCTCCTGTAATAACACAAACATTTGTAAAAGTAACACAGGTAATGCTAAGGGTAGGTTGTATGTAATCACTTATATCTATTGCTGTGAAACAATAATTGTGAAAATTGAGTAAATATTTGTTGTAATATAAAGGGAAAAAGTGAAACAAGAAATACATTACTCTGAATTGTAACATATAAGGATGAGGTCCTAAATAAACGTTTGAGAACAAGTGCCTATACTACTTATGTATCAGTTCCTTGTATAGCTATTTTGAAATCTGTAATAACTACATTGTTAAGAAATGTCATTATTTTTATATTTAGAAATGTTTGCATCCCATTCTGTTTATTTCTTTATTTTTTTATGAATCATTTTAGATGTCCTAGGAATGGATGACTTGATTATGAGTTGCCAGGAAATTCCAGAAGAAGGGCTGTGTGAAGTAGCTGTCACCAAAAGCAACCCTGTGCATGAAAGAGTGAGGTTAGTGAGAACTTTTCCTTTGAGCTCTAAACATTTGCCAGAGCTGAGTAGGAATAGTAGGGACTCTTTAGGAATGAGGACTGAGGCATCCATTACATGTCAGAATGTGATTCTCCATTGTGAGCCTGAAGAGATGCATGCTGGATCCAGGCCTGGTGTCTCTCATGTAGTTGAAAAATCCTGTAGCCATATGGAGCCTTTTAGTCCACATTCTGAGAGTCCCAATGAGGAGCAGTATTTCACGGATGGTGGAGAGAAGGGACAGTATTAAGCTCAGAGACCATAATCTTTAGAAATAATTGTGTTTGTATGCAAAAAGTTATGAATGCAACAAATATGGAAAGTCCTTCAAACATGAGTCAGCACTGAAAACACATAATAGAATACACACAGGTGAAAACCTTATGAATGTAATAAGTGTGGAAATTCCTTTAGGAAAATGTCATATCTTAGAAGCCATAATAGAATTCACTCAGGTGAGTGACCTCATGTATGTAACAAATGTGGAAAGTCATTCAAGTTGAGGACAAATTTAAATGTATATAATAGAATTCACACAGGTGAGAAACCATATGCATGTTACCAATGTGGGAAGTCCTTCAGCTGGAGAATGCAACTAACTATCCATCAGATAAGTCATACAGGAGAGAAACCTTAAGAATGTAACACATAAGGGGGGAATGAGGGACAAGGTAACAAACAGTACAAGAAATGCATCCAGTGCCTAATGTATGAAACTTTAACCTCTCTGTAATTAAGTTTGATTATATATATATAATATATATATATTATATATATATATATATATATATATATATATGAATGTAACACATGTGGGAAGTATTTTGTAAAGAAATCACATGCTAGGGGTTATGAGAAAAGACAAACAGGAGAGAAACCTTATAAATGTAACACATGTGGAAAGTCTTTCACCCTGAAAACAAACCTTAGTGTTCATGAGATAACACATACAGGAGAGAAACCTTATAAATGTAACACATGTGGAAATTCTTTTTCTGGGAAATCAGATGTTAGTGCTCATGAGATAACACATACAGGAGAAAAACCTTATAAATGTAAGACAAGTTGAAGGTGTTTTTCCCAGAAATCATACCTAAGTGTTCATGAGAAAACACATAAAGTAGAGAAACCTTATAATTGTAACACATGTGTAAAGTCTTTTGCCCAGAAATGAAGCGTTACTATTCATGAGCTAAAACATACAGGAGAGAAATCTTATAAATGTAACATATTAGGAAAGTCTTTTGCGATGATATCAATCGTTAGTGCTCATGAGAGAACACATACAGGAGAGAGACATTATAAATGTAACACATGTGGAAAGTCTTTTAACACGAAATCAATCATTAGTGCTCACGAGAGAAAGCATACAGAAGAGAAACCTTATAAATGTAGTACATGTCGAAAGTCTTTTGCCCCGAAATCAAATGTCAGTGCTCATGAGAAAACACATACAGGAGAGAAACCTTCTAAATGTATCACATGTGGAAAGTCTTTTACCCAGAAATCAAGCATTACTGTTACTGAGAGAACACATAGAGGAGAGAAACTTTAAAAATATAACATATGTGGAAAGTCTTTTGGCAGGAAATTATACCTCAGTGCTCACGAGTGAAACCGTACATGAGAGAATCCTTACAAATATAACACAATTGGAATGTCTTTAACCCAGAAGACATGTCGTCATATTCATCAGTGAACACATAGAGAAGACAAACCTTATGAACATAACGAATGTAGAATATTTTTAACCCACAACTCATATCTAAGTATAGAGAAGAAAATTCAAACAAGTGAAAAACTTTATCAATGGAATCATTGTAGAAAATCACTCACCTGGAGGGCACAGCTTACTGTTCATGAGAAAACACACGCATGAGAGAAACATTATAGATGTAACACATGTGGACAGTTTTTCACGCAGAAAACCTATCTTCCTGTTCAGCAGCAAATAAACACATGAAAGAAACATGAATGCAGCGAATTTGGAAAGTTCTTCAGAGACAGGTCATCCTTAAGGAAACACGGCAGAATTCACAGATTTGAGAAATTTATTTACTGGACATTCAATAGACAAAGGCCTCATATCTAAAATATATGCAGAACTGAAAAAATTACCTTCTTCCAAAACAAAACCGCAAAGAACCAATAGCCCTGTCATCAAGTGGGCTAAAGACTTACAAAGAGACTTCTCTGATGAGGAAATGAGAATGGCCAAGAGACATATGAAAAAATGCTCTACATCACTGGCCATAAAAGAAATGCAAATCAAAACAACATTGAGATTCCAACTCACTCCAGTAAGAATGTCATATATCAAGAAAACTAACAATAACAATTGTTGGAGGGGATGTGGCCAAAAGGGAACCCTACTTCATTGTTGGTGGGAATGTAAACTGGTTCAGCCACTCTGGCAAGCAGTATGGAGATTCCTCAGAAGGCTAAATATAGAACTCCCCTATGAACCAGCAGCCCCACTTTTGGGTATCTATCCAAAAGATCACAAACAAAATCACAATAGTGCAACCAGCACAACAATGTTCATCACAGCACAATTTGTCATAGCGAGAATCTGGAACCAACCCAGATGCCCCACAGTAGACGAATGGATCCCGAAAATGTACATATACACAATGGAATTTTATGCCTCTGTCAAAAAGAATGACATTGTCCCATTTGTAAGGAAATGGAAGGACTTGGAAAAAATTATACTAAGTGAAGTGAGCCAGAACCAAAGAAACATGGACTCTATGGTCTCCCTTATTGGGTGACCATAATTAGTACAGGTTTCAGCAAGTCATAGCAGAGCATCACAAGGCCCAATATCTATACCCTTATGAACACATAAGTTGATGCTAAGTGAAATGAACTCCATGTTATGGAAACAATTGTTATATCACAGTTGTAACTACTTTCAACATCCCATGTGTATCTGTAGCTTCTATTGATGATGTTCTTGTATCACCTTCCAGTGGTTGAACCTGCACTCTCACTGTATCTTATCTGAGTATATTGGAAACCATGTATACTGGTTTTGGAACTAGGAAATTGAAAGGGAATACCAAATTTGAGAGACACGGGGTAAAAAAAAGACACACAACTACAAAAGCAATACTTGAAAAACTGTTTGGTGTAAGTGAACTGAACACCTCGGGGGGGAAAGGGAAAAGGGGAGGTGGGAGGGGGGTATGAGGGAAAAGGTAACAAGCAGTACAAGAAATGTATCCAACGCCTAACGTATGAAACTGTAACCTCTCTGTACATCAGTTTGATAATAAAAATTTGAAGGAAAAAAAAAAGAATTTACCCCTGAGAGACAGCTGAAAATTTCCCTTTCAGACAGATCAAGGAACTGATCCATGTTTGCACCTGGTTAAACCAGGGACTTTGCTTTACACTAGTATGAATGCAATAAGCTGCACTCCACAGGGTACCAAAATCCCTGTACCCTGTGCCCAGCTTTGGGTTTGTTACTCTGTTTTGTTTGAGGAGGAAGGGGAATGTTTTTCCTCACACTTTAAAGAACAAAATATCAACCCCCACCTAATGGGATTTTCCCCACTCATTTAAAAAATTACATTTCTAATTCAAACAGGTGGCAACCCTCTATTGAGTCTATTGAGCAACTTTACAAGGACACCTGCATCTTGCTTTATGAAACAAAGCTCTGAAAGTTTACATGGGCTCAATGTAAGTATAAGAAGCATCAAAGGATCCCCCAAATTCTGGGACTGTTCTCCAGATGATGCCTTCTGTCCTGAATCTGACATGTGATCCCTGACTGAATCTGGCCCCTGCATCTAATGCTGGTTCATCCACCTTGTGGAACAGACAGTGAAGTACTTGAGTGAACATAAGAGTAGACCTCAAAAGCCTGTTTGATGCACATGGGACCAAAGAGGATTTGTCCTGGGTGTCATAGATAATGTCTATTATCCTAGCTACTTAGGGAGCTAAGATCTGTGAATCAAGGGTGTAGGCCAGCCTGGGCAGGAAAGTCTGTGAGACTCTCATCACCAATTAACCACCAATAAACTGGAAGTGGAGCTGTGGCTCTAGTAGTAGAGCACTGAGCCTTGAGCACAAAAGCTCTGAGTTCAAGCCCCCAAGATTATTGAAGCTTCAACCCATAGGGGATGTTGAGAAATCTACAGATATACTGACATTTGAATTTTTGTTTTATGTGAATAAATGCAACTAGTTTAAAGAGATATTACTCATTCTCTTCAATGTATCCAATTAGAAATGTTTGACTTTAAAGGAAGCTCTCCCTGCTCTGTTCAAACTCTCCAGCACACAGCGAGCCCACCGGTGCTAATTTATTCCACAGCTCTCTGCACCCAGTTAGTCCTTTGCTAGCCAGATACCCAGTACTCTGTTTCTATTGAGCATCATCATTATACATAAGTGTTGACACTTCATTTAAAATAGTTCCAAATTTTCTCTAGCACTTAAAAGCTTGGCCTGACAAATAGGAGCACAAATTAAAGCCAGCCCAGTGAAGTCAGTCCATGGTACTTGTTAGGGGCTAGCAATAGTATATCAGCCCATCAACCTGTACCCTTTCAGGAAGGAGTAGCCTTACCCCTGCCTGCATCATTTAGGGACCTGCCAAATAAACGTGCCAATCCTAACTAAAATGATCGTTGGCTCAAAGAGTTACTATGAGGCAGAGTATAACTCCATTGGCCACCTGCCTGTGGCCTGAAATGACTATACAGTTTTTCTATAAGTGTTCTAACCTCATTTGCCACTTCCATGTGACCCGGCTAAACCATGTGGTATTTCCCTATATAACCCAACCCTGAGCCTGGCCCAGGTTGCTTCTCCCCAGCTCCTTATTTGGGCTGTGACCCTGGCTGGCTATTCTGCTTTATACTTCCCCAATAAACCCATCTTTGTATTTATGACTGTCTATCAGTGTTGGACTGTTGGAGGGATGGATGATGCCCCCTACTCGGACCCCATTTTAATACCAAACACAAATTTGTCAAGGCTTAGCAGCGGATGCTAGTGGAGTTTTATTTCTGTGTCAGGCACACTAATAAGATCATTGTTGGTGTTGGGAATATGGCCTACTTGCAGGGAACTTGCCTCATATACATGGGTTCCACTCCTCAGCCCCACATAGAAAAAGCAGAAGTGGCTCGGTGGCTCAAGTGGTAGAGTGCCAGCCCTGAGCAAAAACAAGCCAAGGGGGAAAAAAAAGAGGCCAAGGGACACTGCGCAGATCCTAAGTTCAAGCTGCAGGACTGGAAATAAAATCACCATTATGCCTTTTGAAATATAGAAAAAGAACATAATGAAACCCTAGTATACACTGCCTAGAATTACATGAAAAAGTCTATGGAAAAATATTTTTGTTCCTTTCCAACCAGAGACCATCGTGTGTTTGTGTGTGTATGTGTGTGTGATATTTGTATGCCCATTGGTTCTTTCTTTTTGTTACTATAAAGATGATATTCTGAAAATCTACGTAGAGACCCTTTGGCTCAATACAAGGAAATAATCACACTACAAATTTAGGACAAGAAGGAGAGAAGAGGAGCCATAAAGAAAACCATATCAAAAGGCAAAAATCTGAATTATGATGGGACTCTGGCACTGTTCAACTTGGGAACTTGTTACCAGCTTCCAAGCCGCTGTCCCCTAGAAAAGGAATGGAGGAAGAAAAGTCCCCAGCCTTCAGCAGTATGACATTGGACAAAAAGGAACTTGAAGACAGACAGCAGGCTTCCAAATGCTGTGTAAGAAGTGGTATAAGACAGAGAAAAAGCAAGTCTGTTAAGATCCTGAAATCAATCGTGGTCTAGATCACACAGTGCCACAAGACATGACAACGGGTGAAATCAGTTGGGATCATGCACCTCGAAGTCCTGAACCTGTCCCACAGGCAGTGAGCACCTTCAAAGACACCACCATCAAGCTTCCCCCAACATTGGGCCAGGCATGCCACATATGCCTTGAAATATTCAAATAGATACAGCCATAAGAGAAAAATATGACACTTTCCACCTCAGAGCACATTTGGTGATCATTCCTATGCTACAAAGAAGCACAGAAAGGAAAAGGTCCATCACAGGGACAGGTGCCAGCAATCATCCTCTTCCTGAGTTCCCATAAAGGCAAATTATATGTGTGCATGCACGCATGGGTGCTAGGATAATTACCTAATTATTTTGAGCCATAATAAAATTCTACCATAATACCCAGTGTTCACCAGAATCAATTCCAGATGGGTTAAATAATCCGTTATGACAGTTGAACCAACAGTTGGGCCACTCATGGCTCATGCCTATCATCCAAGCCTCTCTGGAGACTGCGATCTGAGGATTCAAATTCAAAGCAAGCCCATGGCAGGAATGTCCGGGACACTTACTACCAATTAATCATATGCACAAAAAGCTGTGGGCTGGGAATGTGGCCTAGTGGTAGAGTGCTTTCTTAGCAAGCGTGAAGCCATGGGTTCTATTCCTCAGTACCACATAAACAGAAAAAGCCAGATGGCTATGTAGCTCAAATGGTAGCATGCTACACTTGAGCAAAAGAAGCTCAGGGACAGAGCCCAGACCCTGAGTTCAAGCCCCAGGACTGGAACAAAAAAGCTGGCAGTGGAGCTGTGGCTCAAGGGGTGGAGCACTAACCTTGAATGACAAATGTAAGTGACAGCATGCAGGTCCTGAGTTTAAGCCCCAGATCTGATAAATAAAAATAAAAGGTGAAAGTAGAAAAATGGCAAATACCTAATGTTTAATGCCTTGATGAGCTTGAAGACATGTTAGGGCTGAGGACTGTAGATCCATGGTAGAATATTTTGCCTAGCCATCGTGCCACTGTGGGTTTGATTTCCAGTACTGGAAAGTAATAATGATAATAATAATAATAACTTGTCAAAAAAAAGTCACTGAGGCCCCAACATTTCATGCTCTCATCCCAGCTACTCAGGAGGCTGAGATCTGAAGGCCACGGTTCAAAGCCAGTGCTGGCAGGCAACTGGGAGGCTCACCACCAAGTAACCACTGAAAAGTCAGAAGTGGAGCCACATCTGCTTGATAGCCAATAGGAAGTGACAGCTGGGGGTCATAACCAATCAGAAACAGAGAACCTACATCAGCCAATCAGCCCTGTTCGTTCCTTCCTCTGTCTGGCATGATGCCATGGGCACAGAAGAGCCAATATCACCATAGCCTGGGCCTGGGGCAGGTGGAGCTGAGTCTATTAGCTCCTCCCATCCATTCTTCCTGCCAATCAGTAGTGTGAATGTAGGTGGGGCATAGAGGTGGACCTTCTTAGCTACTCACTTCTGGGCACCAGCCAATAGAAACAGAAACTGCTCAACCAATTAGCACTGCTCATCTTCTCGAGTTTTTTTCACTACCTTGGAAAAGAATGGGGCAAATCCAAATGCAGAGGGGAGCGAGGCATGGGTGGCAGCTAGGCACTTAAGAATCGTTCCCGCTTGCTTGCACATGTCGACACTGTTGGGACTGGTTTCTCCCCTTCCTATCCTGGACCTGTGGACCTGCCCGCAGAAGGAGGCAAAGCCGACTGGAGCCAGGTGTCCTGAAGTGAACTTGCTGGAGTCTTCCCGGCCGAGGATCTGGTGAGGGACTCGGGCCTTTCAAGTGCTTGTTTCCAGCTTGGTGCCTCCCTCAGCCGGCTCAGGTATTGGGCAACAGCCCGGGTTGCTCTTTAGGCCTGGATCTCAGCCTTTCTCCTCAAACTCTGCTCCGTGTGGCCTGGAGCCAAGGCCCACAGGTTCCCGGACCTGGGTTTACTGGGGTAGGGTTTGGGAGAAGAAGCTCGGGGTGCTCCAGTGTGGACCGTGAGCCCTGGCCTGCTGTGTGATGCGGGTGGGATGAGATGGTGGCGTTTCCCGGGAAACCCCAGCCTCCACCCCAGCTGTTCCCAGCCCCGCGGTGTTCACTCCAGCCTGCAAATGAGCCCCAGTGAAGACAGCCCCTGTTGGGTGCTGAGCAAAGTCCTCATCAGAAAGGTCGGGTCGGCTTGGCCAAGATGGATGTATCCCACACCACCAGCCCCCCACCTCCACTCGCTGTTAAATAACAGGTTCAGGCCCTCTGGAAGGGTCCAGGGAGGGGGGAGTGATGTTTTTGTTTGTTTGTTTTTTCACCAGTCCTGGGGTTTGAACTCAGGGTCTGAGCACTGCCCCTGGCTTCTTTTTGTTCAAGGGTAGCACTCTAACATTTGAGCCACAAAGCCACTTCCGGATTTTTCTATCTATGTGGTGCTGAGGAATCGAACCCAGGGCTTCGTGTATACGAGGCAAGCACTCCACCACTAGGCCACATTCCCAGCCCCGGGCTTCCAGTTAATTGCAGTCACCTGTTCCCTCACTGTTTTGTGTGTGAGTGTGAAATTCATGTACTTGCCATTAGCTCTTACTTGGCTCCTGAGGTGGGTTTCAGATGCCTTTTTAAGTGAATTCAAAGAGATTCAACAGACAAAACAGAAAGAGAAAGCAAGGAAGACTATGCAGCCAGGAACAATACACATTGGTTAGAAAAGTTGCAAAGAAATGTAAGGAGGGGAAAAGAGAGCGTTAGGAGGGCTGGGAATGTGGCCTAGTGGTAGATTGCTTGCCTAGCATGTATGAAGCCCTGGGTTCAATTCCTGAGTACCACATTTACAGGAAAAGCTGGAAGTGATGCTGTGGCTCAAAGTGATAGAGTGATACTCTTGGGGGAAAGAAGCTTAGGGACAGAGTTCAAGCTCCAGAAAATGGGAGAGCCATCTGGGTGACTATTTTGGGGGAGCAGAAAGAGTTGTGGAGATTGACTATGGGAGGGTTCCTTGGATGGTGGGTGCTGACTGTAGAGTGTCCCTCTACAGATTCATTTTCTGCAGTTTTCTGTATTTGAGTTAATTTTACAGGTAAGAAGTTACAGTTGCTTTTTTGGTATGTGTGCACAGATGCCAGGAGAGGGCTTGATCTCAGGGCATGGTGTGGGAGAATTAATTTCTCTGACCAAGTGGAAGACTTAGCCTCAGCACAGTTACTTGGATTCCTCATTAGCATACTAATAGGCCCTTGGGAACATATTCCCAGTAAGGAGTTTCTTTGTGTCTGTGGGCCAAAGGGCACCACTTCTTGTCAGGAGAATCTCCCCTTTCCCCATACAAAGTCTCCTTGAGGAGACTGGATTGACCAGCTGCCTTTAGTGGTAGATTCTCAATATAGATAGGACAGCCTCTCCTTAGTAAATAGCAAAGTCCCTTTACTGTAATCAGGGCAGTCTCTTCTCAGTAAATAGCAAAGTTTCCTCCCAAGTAATCAGGGCAGTCTCTTCATAGAAAACAGGAAGTCTCTTTTAGATGAATGGAGCCCTGGTCTAAGTCCTGAGAAAACAATAGCTAGGTAGGAAATGGCTCATCCTAGATAAGTAAACTCTATTTGAAGCAGCAAACTTTTGTAGTAGATAAACTTCTGTATTAGCTTCCTTACTTCCAGTAATGGCATTCCTCAATTTTTATAATTGTAATGGATCACATGCTGTGTTAATCTTTATCCTTGAAATTTTAAGTTGATTTCTAACAATATATAAACCCTGGCCCTCCTGAAATAAAGTATGCATTGGTTCACTCGCCTTGCAACCCCCATGTCCTGACTATGGCTGCAGTTACCCAGGCCCAACAGCATGGATGCTGTCCCTCCATTTTTTTCTGCACTCAAGACTTGGTGCTCTGCCACTTGAGCTATGCCTTCACTTCTGGAATTTTCCTAGTTAATTGGAACTAAGAATCTTTCAGGAGCTTGGCGCTGGTGCCTCTTGCCTCTAATCCTAGCTACTCAGGAGAATGAAATCTGAGGATCATGGTTCAGAGCCAGTGAACCACTGAAAAGCCAGAAGTAGAGGTGTGGCTCAAGTGGTAGAACGCTATCCTTGAACACAAAAGCTCAGGGACAGCGCACAGGACCTAAAGTTCAAGTCCAGACCAAAAGAAAAAAAATCTCCTGACTTTCTTGTGCAGGGTGGCTTGAAACTAGGAGCTTCAGATCTCAGCCTCCTGATTAGCTAAGGGTCACAGGTGTGAGACACTGGCACCTGGTTAGAAGTTTTTTTTCCTCTTCTAATATTGGGAAATTGAATTGAGCCCATAACCTCACACCTTTCTAGGCAAGCACTCTACTACTGAGCTACATCTGAAGCCCAAGATCATATCGAAAGAAAATTGAATTATTTATGACTTGCCATTTCATTAGTCTTGTTTATTATATCGTTACATATAGGCCTTATTAGCCATAATTATGTTCATTATTATCTATAATTATGAATGGGATTTATATGTGCCTTATTTGCATATTGAGCTATTCACACATTTATTTGCATATTTGCATATGCATCCACTCTACCTCTCAGCGTCATTTCTGTTTTCTTTTTAGGATCTAAAGATGCTTTCTTACTCTCTGTGAGGAGTTAATCCAGCAATGGAAAACTTCATTCTCTATGTGGAGATTGGCAGGGGAAATAAAACAATTGTATATAAAGGGTGGCATGAGGGAACAATCAACGTTGTGGCCATCTTTTGTATGGAAAAGTGCAAAAGACCAGTGTTAGAGAATTAAAGTCTCCAACTAGTGGAAAATCTTAGCCCCAGCATAGCTACTCTGATGCCTTATTAGCACACTAATAGGCCCTTGGGAACACATCCCCAGTAAGGAGTTCCTTTGTGTTTGTGGGCCAAAGGAAGCCACCTTTTGTTGTGAGAATCTCCCTTCCCCCCTGCTTAGGAAGTCTCTGGGAGACTTGCTTGACCAGCTGCCTTTAGTGTTAGATTCTCACTGTAGATAAGGAAGTCTCCTCCAAAGCCTCTTCACAAGTCTTTGGAGAAGTCAAGATCAAAGTGGTCTAGCCTTGAGGAGATAGTAGCTAGGAGATAATTATAGTTCTACCTCAATTGGATATAGTTCCTTGTTTTGATATCAACAATCTTTGTAGTCACTACCTCCACTACCTCCAGAAAAGCATTTGTATCAAGTTCCTGCCCTCACAGTAGTTACTTCCTCCACTTTTGTATTTGAGACAAATGTCATGCTGTATTGATCTTTTACCCTGTAGTTGTAAAATTGATTTCTAACCCTATATAAACCCTGGCCCTCTTGGAATAAAGTATGCATTGATTCATTCGCCTTGCATCCCCTGTGTCCTGACTAAGGCTGCAGTTACCCAGGCCCAACAGTCCAGAAATTACCAATTGGGTAAGTCTACTGTGTTTCCATCTGCCTTGGGAGAGGCAGAGCTCTGATCAGAAGAGCGACTAGCAAAATACTGAGTGTGCTAGTGGACACCTGTCATCCCAGCAGCTGGGAGGTGACAGGATGTCAAGTTCAACAATACCTAGTTAGACCCGATCTCAATAAACCAAAGGTTAGGAATGTAGCTCAGTGGTAGAGCCCTTGGGCCATCATGCACAAGACCCTGGGTTTGGTACCCACAAACACTAACAAAACAAAATGAGAGAGGAAGAGAGAGAGAGAGAGAGAGAGAGAGAGAGAGAGAGAGAGAGAAACAAGTTAATAAATGAGGCCATTGGGCCGGGCACTGTGGCTCACCTGTATAATCCTAGCTACTCAAGTGGCTGAGATCTGAGGATCACGTTTCAAAGCCAGCCAGGCCAAGAAAGCCCTGGAGATTTTGTTATTGTTGTTTGTCATGGGTCTTGAACTCAGGGTTTTGTGCTTTTCTTTCACTTTTTCACTCAAGGCTGGTGCTCATCGCTTGAGCCCCGCCTTCAGTTCAAGATTTGTGCTGGTTTATGGGAGAGAAGATTCTCTTTCCATTTGTGTGCGCAGGCTTCAAACTGGGATCATCTGAGCTCAGCCTCCCTAGTAGCCATAACTAACAGGCTGATGTTTGTAAAGATCATGCATTGTTAGCCTGTTTCCCTATGGCCAGTGTTCCTCACCCTGCTTACTAATGTCTGGAAATAAATTACATCATTAAAAAATTCTCCTGATTACACAGTCAAGTAGGTTTTATGATCAAGAGTTCAAGAACTTTTTTTCTCTCCTCTTCGCGGTAGGTCCGTCTCACATATGAAAGTAAGCACAAGAATATTTTGACTTTTTATGAATGGTACGAGACCAGTAATCACCTGTGGCTCATGGTAGAGCTCTGCACATGTAAGAGTCGGCGCCAGGTGTTGCGAGAATAGCTGTGAACGTATTCATATCACAATCTAGTGTATTCCTTGAGCAGATCAGTGACTCTTGTGGTGTTCTTCATGTGTGAACAGGTTAAGAAGAATGGGAGCCCATCACAGGCTTGTAATCCCAGCTACTCAGGAGGCTGAGAGCTGAGGATCCTGGTTTGAAGCCTGGCTGGGCAGATAAATCTGAGAGACTCTTCCAATTAACTTACCAGAAGCTGGAAAGGGAGATGTGATGCAAGTGGTAGAGCTCCAGCCTTGAGAGAAAAAGCTAAGGGATAGCTCCCAGGCCCTGAGCTCAAGTCCCAGTACTGGCACATGCACAGTCAGAAATCCATCTCATCTTTAAGATCTGCACTGTTTTTGTAAGGAAACAATCACAATGGCAGCTAATACTTAAATATTCATTGAAACTGTGATTAAAGGACTATTGAGCCAGATGCCAGTGCTCACACCTCTAATCCCAGCATCTCAGGAGGCTGAGATCTGAGGATCATGGTTTAAAGGCAGCCTGGGCAGAAAAGTCCATGAGACTCTTGATCACTGATAAAATACTCAGAAAAAGCCAAAGTGGTGCTGTGGCTCAAGTGGTAATGTGCTAGCCTTGAGCACAATGAGGCCCAGGGACAGCGCCCAGGCCCGGGTTCAAGCCTGGCAAAAATAAAAAGGTCTGTTGATTCTAAGAACTTTAATATTAGTGAGGGAATGAAGGAAAGATTCAAACCCCACATGCCAGACTCAGAGCAGACTTATAAATAATTTCCATCTCACATCTTCAGTGTCTACCAAGAAAGAGGATGGTTCCTACTTTCAAGTTCTTAGTTTAAACAAGTCCTTTCAAATTGGATTCTGGTTGGCTCACACCTGGGAATCCTAGCTACTCAGGAGGACATGTGAGGATCACAGTTCAGAGCTAACCTAGGGTAGAAACGTCCAGTCAGTGAGACCTGCCGTTAACTAGCCAAGGGCCAGAAGTATGTCTCAAAGGGTAGAGCACAAGCCTTGAGCAGAACAGCTAAGCAAAGGTCCTGAGCCAAATCTCAGTGCTGGCACTTATTATCCCCCGCCAAAAAAAAAAAAATTATAGGATAGAGCCTCATCCACCCTACAATTTTTTTTCACCAATCTTGGGACTTGAACTCAAGGCCTGGGCACTGTCCTTGTGCTGCTTTTGCTCAAGGCTAGCATTCTACCACTTGAGCCACAGCACCAATTCTGGCTTTTTCTGTGTATGTGGTACTGAGCAATCGAACCCTGGGCTTTGTACATGCTAGGCAAGCACTCTAGCACTAAGCCATATTCTCAGCCCATACCCTTCATGTTTATAGTTTGTTAGTATTATTATTATTGTGGAAAAGAGAATTGCACTTGAGAAAAGCTTGAAGACATTTGAGGTAGTAAATGTCACTACCTAGTGGCCAATTCATGTCACAGTAGTTTCTTTGCACAGTTTGCTGGGAATCCAGTGGAGAAGATGGGTGTGTCAGTTGCCTCCTTGGCTTTTAGCTTGAAAGTTTTTATATTTTAGCAGTAATAGAGCGGGGGGGAGGGGATTGGGGACAAATGGGACTAGACACCAGTAGCTCACACCCATGATCCTAGCTACTCAGGAGGTAGAGATCTGAGGATCATGGTTCAAAACCAGACCAGGCAGGAAAGTCTTTAAGACTCTTTTTTCCAATAAACTTCCCCCCCCCTCAAAAAAAAAAGAAAGAAAGAAAATGAAAAAGGAAAGAAAAAGCTGGAAGCCGGGCGCTGTGGCTCAAGTGGCAGAGGACCAGCCTTGAGGAAAATAAGAAGCACAGGGACAGTGCCCAGGTCCTGAGTTCCAACCCTAGAACCAACAATAATCAAAGCAGTAAGTTTACATACTTCTATATATACACTGAATAATAATCAAGGACCATCAAATGTTGAGATAGTTTAACTTCTCAGGAGGCTTGATACCTGAGAATTGAGGTTCAAAGCCAGTCCAGGCAGATAAATCACAGAGGCTCTCTCCCCTGATCACCCACCCCTCCAGTCCTGGGGCTTGAACTCAGGGTCTGAGCGCTGTCCCTTAATTAGTTAATTTATTTTTTTCTGCCCAGGCTGCCTTTGAACTGTGATCTTCAGATCTCAGCTTCCTTGAATAGTTGGTATTACAGGTGTGAGCCGTAGTACCCAGCTTCACTCTTTTGTTAATATGGTAGTGGGTTATGGAGATGACTTTTACTCAACTCCTTGCAGAAGTCTTCTGAGAGACAGTTATTGCTCAGGATGAAAACCTTCTGCATGATGTAGTCTGAGAATTTGGTACTGACATGATTGCTGGATTACACCATCTTCACACCCTGGGCTTTGTGTTTTGTGACATTTCTCCAGGCAAGGTAAGCCACTAATTTTCATTTTGTAACTGCTTACCTCTCACTTTACAGATTTTTTTCCCCTTTCCTGTTCTGGAGTGAACACAGGGTCTGGGCTCTGTCCATGAGCTTTTGTGCTCAACGCTGGTGCTCTACCACTTGAGCTACAGTGCCACTTCGAGATAGTTCTTTGGAAAGAATAGTCTCATGGACTTTTCTGCCCAGGTTGGCTTTGAACGGTGATCCTCTATATCTCAGCCTCCTGAGTAGCTAGGATGGTAGGCATGAGCCACCAGTGCCCGACCCTATTATTTTTACTTTTTGTGTGTGTGTTCAGCTTTGTGATTTGCATCTATAACCAGAGAGAGAGAGAGTTTCAGTATTATGTGTGATTACCTTGGCTTCCTCCTGTTTAGTAGCAGAACCATCATGGCATGTTCTGAGCTCCAAGATTCCAGGGAATTTTGGAAGAGCCCTTAGTTGACAAGCAACAGGTCCAAGGAGTGGCCAGCAAATGTACTGCTCTTTCAGTCTACATTAGCTTTTTAAAAATCATTTAAAATTTGTATTTTTTTCAGTTGTAGGTTGAACTCAGGGCCTGGGTGCTGTCTTGAGCTCTTTTGCTGAAGGCTAGTCCTCAACCACTTGAGTCACAGCACCACTTCTGGTTTTCTGGTGGTTCATTGGACATAAGAGTCTCACAGACTTTCCTGCCCAGGCTGGCTTTGAACTATTATCTATAGATCTCAGCCTCCTGAGAAGCTAAGATGGCAGGCATGAGCCACTGGTGCCTGGCTTTCAATCTTTATTTTAAAATCTTTATATTCTGCTCATGAAAATTGTTATTGTCCTTGTAAAGAAAATCCCACTGAATTGTGCCCTAAGTGTATCAGTGGGGTGCCAATTAAATGAATCCATGTTTCTCCTCAGCTATGTCAAATGGAAAATCTGTAAGGGAGTCTATGATGGATGAAAGTCTCATCTTTGTTTCTTTGACAGTGCAGTATTTTGAACTCGGGGCCTGCATGTGCTAGGCAGGCGCTCTATCACTTGATCTAGGTCCCCAGCCCTTTGTCTTTGATGTTTATTTTTTCCTCTTGGCAGTAATTTGATTTGAACTCAAGTTCCGGTGCTTGCTTACCTGAGCCACAGCTGTAGCCCTGTTGACGCTGACTTTAAGATTAGGATGTGTCGGGGTTGAGGAAATGGCCTAGTGGCAAGAGTGCTTGCCTCATATACATGAAGCCCTGGGTTCAATTCCCCAGCACCACATATACAGAAAACGGCCAGAAGTAGCGCTGTGGCTCAAGTGGCAGAGTGCTAGCCTGAGCAAAAAGAAGCCAGGGACAGTGCTCAGGCCCTGAGTCCAAGCCCCAGGACTGGCCAAAAAAAAAAAAAAAAAAAAAAAAAAAAAGATTAGGATGTGTCACCTTTTGCTTAGACGTGAACTGGGGTCCTCCTGATGTTTTCTTCCTGGCCTAACAGGCTTAGACTCCCATACTCAGCTTCTTCTGTTACCATGGAGTCTTGTAGACTTCTCTTCCTGGGTTGTCCTAGATTGTAATTCTTCTGTTTACATTCCTATGTGCCTGAGATGATAAGCACCTGCCACAACACTCAGCTTTTCTTGGTTGAGATGGGATCCTGACAACCTTCTTTATCCCCAGCTGGCCTTGAACGAAAAGTCCTTTCAACCTCTCAGGACAGTTAAGATTAGAGGAGTGAGCCACTGTGCCCAGCTTGGATGTATTTCTGAGATGTGGAAAACTGAAAACTGTAGTATAGAAAGCTCATGGAATCATGAATGTATTTCCTTATTCCTTATTCTCACCAAGCGCAAAATATGAAAGTTCCCTTTCAAGTGTTTTCTGAAGTAAAGCTGTACATATTTTTCATCTCTTATGAAGTACTTGATCTATTTTATTATGTTCACCCTCCCTATGCAAACCCACTTGTAAAAAATAATAAAACTAGTATTTTAAGGTTTCTAGTTAAAATACACATAGAAAATAACCTGAAATTTGTAAATAAAAGATACAATAAAGGGCTGGGAATATGGCCTAGTGGCAAGAGTGCTTGCCTTGTATACATGAAGCCCTGGGTTCGATTCCCCAGCAACACATGAATAGAAAGTGGCCAGAAATGGCTCTGTGGCTCAAGTGGCAGAGTGCTAGCCTTGAGCAAAAGAGAAGCCAGGTACAGTGTTCAGGCCCTGAGTCCAAGGCCTAGGACTGGCAAAAAAATTAAGCAGTTGTCTAAGAAAGTACGTGAGACGAGAGAGATGGAAAAGAATGATAGAGATAAAGAAGGTCATGTAAAAGGAAGGAAAGCCCCAGCTGAGCATACTGACATGTACACATATAGGGGAAAGTAAGAGGTAAATGCCCAAGCTTCAGAAAGAAATTGACAAAGAAAGGAAAGCCAAATGCTAGGGCAACAGATGAGTTTCTGGACCCACCAAAATCTAACAAAATGTAAACCGTGCTAAAAAAAGAGGAAGAAAGAAACCGAGAGAAACCCTCTAGTTCTGAGTTGACATTAGGAACTAAGCACAAACTCACAGAGGAAAGGTTAGAAAAGAAGATGGAACAAGAAAGAATATGAAAGGCTTTGAGCAAGTTTGCAAGTGGAACTATAAGAACATTCTAATGGCAGCTATAGACAGATGCTTGCCAGGCAGATAGCACAGATTAATGCAAAGACTTACCTTGAGAAAGAAGATGATTAATACCTAACAATAGACACCCATGTGTGCTATCACAGAATACTGCCACACCTGCAACTTGCTTTGTAAAAACTACGGAGGAGCATATTAACAGTTGTTAGCGGTGTTTAGGAAATCACTCATGTTTCTATGTAGTTTTAAATCGAAAGTCAATCCTTTCATATTGAAGAGTGATGTATATATCTCCCTATAACTATGATATCCATGGTGGTAAGGAAAAACAGTATGAATGTGCCAAACTGACAAGTACATGGGGACATTGGCTCGGCAAGAGAAAATAACTTTTCTAATGCTAAAAAATAAAAAGATACAATAAATTAGCCAGGGAATAACCTTAAAGTGACCCCAAAATCACAGTGTTATGTAAACAGAAATGAGATAAAATCATTTTTATTTTGATGAGTCTCTAGATGCTTATTATGCCCTAATATTTTCTTGAATGTAATAATAATAATTATTTGTGTTGGTCCTGGTACTTGAGCTCAGGGCCTAGGCACTGTCCCTAAGATTTTTTTGCACAAGACTGGTACTGGGCTTAGGCTAGAACTTTGGAAAATTGAATACCACTAAAACAACTCTTGTATATTTTCAAGTTCTCGTCTGACCCCAAGAACCAGCAGTGGGCCTGTAAATCCTGAAGCCCTTGCTCTGAACTCTCCTCAGATGAGCCCTCCTTTAAACAAGGTGAGTGAGCACTCAGGAGTACTTGTCTAAGAAATAGGCAGCTGGGCGCTGTGGCTCACACCTGTAGTCCCAGTTACTCAGAAGACTTGACACCTCAGTATTAGGATTTGAGCTGAGGCAGGAAATCCCGTGAGACTCTTATATCAGGTGAACTACCAGGAAATCGGAAGTGGCACTGTGGCTCAAGTGATAGAGCACTAGCCTTGAACAAAAGAAGATCAGGAACAGCCCCCAGGCCACGAGTTCAAGCCCCAGAATCAGCACAAATAAGAAATATGCACTGAGAAAAGAGTAATGGCAAGTCAATGAATGAAATAATGTTCATAGTTACAAAACTGAAAGTTGTTCTATGATCTTCATTGTTTTTCTTATTAGGATTGATAATTGTTATTATGTACTCATAGTTGATTTTTGTTTTGGTAAAATTTAACATTTTTTTTTCTGGGTTTGTAAAGGTCATACAAAAAGGTTACCATGTAATATGTCTATCTCTGTCCAGTGTTTGTTGTTGTTTTTTTAATTGGCTGTGGGGCTCGAACTCAGAGTCTGGGCCCTGTCCCTGAGCTTCTTCTTTTTTGTTGTTTGTTTTTTTTGTGCTAATAAAAATGTAAATGAGAAAAAAAAAACAAAGAACAAAACACAAGGAAACTAGTTTTCCATACATGGGAACTGGGAGGAAGGTTAGCCTCGGAGGAAGCATTCCCTTGCTATTCTACAATGTCCCAGTGTCAGAAATACTCCCACCAAGGGAGGGAATGCCTTAATCTAAAAGGATAGGGAGATACAGGCAACACTTTGGCATTTGTAAACATTTGTTTTTGTTTGCTTTTTTGACAGTTATGGAGCTTGAACACAGGGCCTGAGCACTATCTCTGGCTTCTTTGCTCAAGGCTTTTGCTCTACCACTTGAGCCACAGCACTACTTCTGGCTTTTTCTATATATGTGGTGCTGAGGAATCAAACCCAAGGCTTCATGCATGCTAGGCAAGCACCCCACCCCTACTCCACATTCCCAGCCCCCTGAGCTTCTTTTGCTCAAAGCTAGCACTCTACCACTTGAACCACAATGCTACTGCTGGCTTGTTTTGCGTGGTTCATGGGAGATAAAGAGTCTCACAGACTTTTCCTGCCCTGGCTAGCCTCAAGGTGCACTCTAGATGTCAGCCTCCTGGGTGGCTAGGATGACAGGTATGAGCACTGGTGGCTTTGATTGTGGTTGTGATGATAAAGAGTGGAGGAGTCATGGGCTTTGATTTTGATCCTCTTTAAACCCTTTTCCTCTGCTTCCTTCCTGTCCCAGCCAAGAAGTTGCTGTGTCTGAAAGAGTACAGCTGGAATGAGTTTGTGCAGCAAGGCTGCTTGCAGATAGACTCCATCTAGAAGAGAAAACAAATGAATAACAGTAAGTCTCAGCTTCATTGGATCTGAAGTGGCTGTGTCTTCCATACCAAATTAGCAGGCCAGCAGGAGAGATGGCTTGCATCTGGATAAGGCTGTAGTAGAGTTCCCTGGATAGGCTGTCACATTTCCTGCTTGTTGCCTGTAAATTTCTACACAGACTGGCTAAGGGCATTTTTAAACAGATTTTTGAAGGCTTGGGCCTTTAACCATCTTTCTAGTCACAAAATCCACACAGATTGAAGGCCAACCAAGTCTGCTCTCTGTAGCAGCCAGGGCAGTTTCTGAGTCACAAACAACTCCCAGTTTGGGAGCCGATTGTGGAGGCAGCTTTCTGTAGCCACAGACTGCCACGGTCCACTCAGCTAGCACACATGTCAACCTGTATCCTATAAAGCAAAATGTTAATTTTGGGTCCGGAAAATTTAGGTTAATAGTCACATCTGTGCAGTTATTTCAAAATGACTCTGGTCCCTTGATCTTAAAGAGTTTATGAGAGCACAGCGAAAAAAGAAACAAAAAATGGAGAAGCAAAATCTTAGTCTATACCAAAGAATTGTCAGGATTAGATGTACACTTGACTCTTAGCATAGATAGACATAAAGAATAACACACTGGTTGTACATTATTGTACTTATATCACGTGCTGTATATTAGAACCTTTTGGAGTTTTTCTTAGACACATTTGTTTGCTCCCAAACATGATCAGTTTGGGTTTGAAACCTGTTTTTTGTTTTGTTTTTAGGTTTTACTAACACATAGACATAGACATATATACATACACACACAATGTGCACACGTTTTGGGGCACACTTAGAATTGTTTTTTAATTGGCCATGTACGTTTTTCTGGAATTCCAGTGGCAAATGATATTATTTTGCCTATATTCTAGAACCACGTGGTTAGATAGTAAAAAAAAAAAAAAAATCTTTCCAGCAGACCAAAATTTTCAGATCATCCGAGAAGCCACATTTTGAGAAACAAGTTTAGCTCACAAGGGGAGCTTATGGGAGACAGGACATGAACACAGACAGTGAGCTCACAGTAAGACACCTTCATCTTCCAGCATTTGAATTGTAAGGCACCTTTGAAATGCAAGGCCACAGGACTCCAAGTCCCTGCCCAGCCTCCAGGAATTTGGCATGCTTGTCACCTGGGGGATGGGCAGGTTTTCACTCCAACCAATCCTATTGTCTACCATGTGCTCAATGCTAGAGAAAGCTTATGATTTAGCCAAACAAGCAGAATTTAACTGAATCTCCAAACTTAACATCAATAATAAGAATAGAAAACCTTTCTTTGAGTCTTTTAAAGCAGATGTTAAACAAATATCGATACCCACCCGATGTCACAGGCAGGCAGGCAGAGTTTAGAGGGAGGCAGAAAAAAAGAGACAGAGAGAACTTCATCTGCCTGAGCGCTCATAGAAGTTAGGAAAGTCCTGAAAAATATTCAAATATATATGATTGGGCTCAAACTTGAGCATCTTTCCTGAAACAGTTTAGACTTGATGAGCAACCAGCTGAGCTGAACTAGAGATCAGTTGTCTCCAAACACCCACAATTGCTGATCTCCTTGACCTAGCCAAGTGGATTTATGGAAAAATGTATGCTCCAGTCTAATGGTCACTCACCCTGGTTGGGGTTTCAAATCTGTCCTGGTGGATGGAAATAGAGCGCTCGGTCAGGAGAAGTTACCTCGGTGGTGTTATCATTTCCCTAGCCTCAGGTCCCTTCCCCCTGCTAGCAGCCTGCACCTAGGAGAGCTGTAAGTCTGCCAGGACTCCCTTTAAAGGAGTTTGTTGTTCTGGATGAAGCTGTGACAATAGAGCTATAACTGATTTCAACATATTCTCAACATAGGTCAATCTATCTTTAGTAGGCTCATTGCATAATTTCTCCTCAGTGTCTGAGCCATCTGAGTCTTCCTTAATGTCTAGCCTAGTGGGTTCAGGTCTTGTTAATTTTCTCAGCTCTTCCCGGGCAGCAGCATATGCTCCCGGGGCTGGGCAACACTCATCAGGTCCCTGTTCAGTTTCTCCAATCAACTGATCGAATTTAATCTGTTCATTTCTAGGATCTAAGCAATCTCGCACCAGATATCAAAGAATAATAGCATCCACTGAGGTTTACTCAGGGCCAGATGCATCATAATGTTCCCTTTTTTTTTTTTTCAATTTTCTAGCAAGTTTCTAAGTTATTGGTTCCTTCCTCCAGGAACTGGGGGCATGCTTCCTCAATAAAGTAAAAGAAACATTCTAAGTTACTTTGGCCAACTTTCATTGCCTGGGCATTAAGCATGCCTTTGGGGGCCTGCACGTATAGCATGCAGCCTATACTTTATCCCATAATTTCTTATTCCCAACAATACTCTCTCCTCCTGCTCTCCTTCCCAAGTAATCGGACGTCCTTACCTGAGCGGGAGTCCTCGGCCATCATCCCAGGCTTCAGGTCCCTGTTCCAAGGCGCCACACCTGCCGAGCCACCCGGCAGTGAATGGGAATCCTGACTGAGGGCGGCGAGGATTAAGGAAAAAGAAAAATACAAGACAAGAGAAAAAAGACAAGAGGCAAAGATGGGGTACGGGAGGTCTGCATCTCGAGATTGAGACTCAAGACTGCCGCAACAGTTTATTTTCAACTCCCAGCTTATATGCAGTTTTGGAACCAGGGAATAGCATAGGGTTGTTAAAATTCCAGAACACAAAGAGGCTTAGAAGTTTGCAACATTTGATTAAAGTAAACACAAGGTAACAAAGCAATTCTGGACAGTGGCTGTGGACAAATATCTTTGCCTTTAGCATATCCTGGCGGTAACAGCACAGCCAGAGGTCAGGATGAGCTTAGCTGCTAGCTCGGCTCCCGACACATGGGGGCCTCCCACGACAAGGTCAACCTCCTGTGCTGTGGTGGTGATTCAACAGGACATGGTCACACGCCTCTTCCACTCCCCCTTGGTAGGGCCTCGGCAGAACATTCTAGTGCCTTTTTTCGGTGCCTGTACTAGGGCTTGACCTCAGAGCCTCATGTCCTCCCTTGGCTTTCTTGATCCTGGATGACTATTGCTTGAGCCTCATTTATGCTTCCAGGTTTTTTGTGGCTTAATGTGGGATGAGAGTCTCTTGGATATATCTGCTTGAGCTGGCTTCGAACCAGGATCTTCTGATCTCAGCTTTTGGAGTAGCTGGGATTACAGGTGTGAGCCACTGGGTTCTGCGTTGATTTTTCTCCACATCCTGCGTGTGCTTTTTGCCTATTTGTAAATCCTTAGCTCCTTCCTGTGGGCAACCATTTACCTCTTAGACTGAGTTATTCACTTAGCTGTTCCTTTTTAGCTGGTGGTTCGTAGACTGAATGTACAATGTTTAATTTTTATTCTAGTTCCACCTGCTCACCCAACATTTAAGAATCACTCCAAACTGGGATGTGTATGTACATGTAAAGTGTGGCTCACCATCTTAGGAAGTTACTGCAGCATGTGTGATGCCACAAGTGCACTCCTAAATGAGCACATACTCTGACTTGGGCCATTTATGGAGACTTCTTGATTATAAACTTCAAAAGTTAAAAGAGAGTCATTATCCTGAATGTTCTAAATACAAGTCTGAGATTATGGGGAGTTGTAGAAACTTGAAGAATGGTTGTGTATTTGATGTGAAAAAGATCAGTCAGTCTATGTGCCAGAAGTGGGATTTGAACTCGGGACCCCTCTTGTCCATTCAAGTCTCGTACTAGAACATGTGAGCCACACCTCTACTGCTGGCTTTTTGCTGGTAATTTGGAGACTAGTCTCTCAGATTTGTCTTCCCTGGGGCTGGCTTCAAACCTTGGTCCTCAGATCTCAGCCTCTTGAGGTTGACAGGCATGAGCCCGCAGAACAGGTGTTATTTACAGTCTTAATGGGATTGTGATCTACAGGTCTCCTTTCCCACCCCCCCCCCTTTGTTTTGTAGCACTGTGTTTTGCACTCATGAGCTAAACTTGCGGCTTTTTTTATATTCATTGATTTTTGAATGAAATGTTAACTGTATTCTTTGGGTTGTCCTGGATTGTGATCTGCTTGTTGGTGCCTCAGAAGAATGTAGGATGGCAGGTGAAAGCCACCACTGCCTGGCTCCTCTTGGTTTTTGTAGGTGCGCATGCCAGGTGCAAAAGCACAAGTAAGTTCAAGCATTAGAAGGTTCTGGTAGCCTTTGCAACTGAAGCAAATGACTATATTCCCCCACCGTTCTCCAGCCTCGACTTCTCACCCTTTGTCTCATGGACATCTTTAGCTTTGAAGGCCTTCCTTGGCACTTCCTGCCTCCCTGCCTGCTTTTCCATAGCTGTGTTCTGTGCTCTCTCTTGTGTAGATGCTTGACAGTAGCTTAGATGATTGCTTTGCTTGCCTCTCATACCACCGAGATCCAGGATAATGTGCCTGTCATTGAGGTCTTTTTCTTTTTCAATTTTTGCTGGTCTTCAAGTTTGAATTCAAGGCATTGTGCTTACTCGACAGGCGCTTTACCGCTGTGTCATACCTCTAGTCCTTTGTGTGTTGGTTATTTTTCAGATAGGATTGATTTATGGCTTATCCAGCCAGCCTGTGATCCACCTTTTTTTTTTTTAACTTCAGGACTGTGATCTGCATGTTTTTGTTTTTTTGTTTTTTCACAGAACACATTTATTTCAGTTTTTTTTAAATATCAGGCATATGAAAATAATCTGAATGTTTGGATGTACCAAAAGATCTGCCTGTTTTTACTTCACATGTAGCTTGGAGGGCTTGCCTGTGGCTGGATACACAATACTGCCCCTAGCCATTGGGAGTCTCATGAACTTTTTGCCTGGGCTGGGTTAGAACTGTTATACTTGAAATCTCTGCCTCCCAAGTAGCGAAGATTACATTATTGAATCATGCCCAGTCTTTTTTTTTTTTTTTTTTTTTTGCCAGTCCTGGGCCTTGGACTCAGGGCCTGAGCACCGTCCCTGGCTTCTTTTTGCTCAAGGCTAGCACTCTGCCACTTGAGCCATAATGCCCCTTCTGGCCATTTTCCATATACATGGTTCTGGAGAATCGAACTGAGAGCCTCATGTGTAGGAGGAAAGCACTCTTGCCACTAGGCCATATGCCCAGCCCCATGCCCAGTCTTAAATTATTTATTGGCCCCAGTATTTAATTGCCCCCACATCTATTTTTTTACTCTTTTTGTCCTGGTCTTCTGGCTTGAACTGGCTTGAACTGCCTGGGCACTGCCTCTGAGCTTTTCTCTTGAGGCTAGTGCTCTACCACTTGAGCTTCATTGGTTGTCATGTGCTATTCTTCCACCCGATTGACTCGCATGGGTTGTTATGCTTTGTCCTTTGCACCGGGAGTTCCTCATAAGTGAAAATTGAGAAGAATCCCAAGGCCTTTATGGGAATGAGGAAGGACTTGGGGCCAGGAGATGATTTTTGTTGTGCTGTGGCTGAAGGTTAGGAGCTTGTGGAGGAAATGCTGAGCTTAGTTGGAGCTGTCCAGTGGATGGAAAAGAGGAAGACACAGCTTGTGCTCTGAAAGAAGGAGTGCTCCTGACTGGGTGATCGGCAATGGCAGAGGCCATGGTGCCTTTGCTTTGGAGATGGGGTTTCAGGGTCCTTTGTTTTTTCAAAGTGCTTCTCCAGCCCTTGTTTCTTCCCTTTCCCCACACTGAACAGAGAGAATGAGAGTAGAATACTTTTTTCTTCTTCTTTGTGTGTGTGTGTGTGTGTGTGTGTGTGTGCGCGCGCGCGCACGCACGCGCATGCTGTGGGGTCTGGGCACTATCCCTGAGCTTCTTTTGCTCAAGGTTAACAATCTACCACTTTGAGCCACAGCATCACTTTTGGTTTTCTGGTGGCTTATTGGAGATAAGAGTTTCATGGGCTTTACTGCCCAGGCTGGCTTTGAACTGTGATCCTCTGATCTCAGCCTCCTGAGTAGTTAGGAAGATAGGTTTGAGCTACCGGCACCTGTCTTTCATATCCATTTTTAAGAAATACAAGTAAACCTGTGGCAAGGTAATTTCATATAAGAATTCCTGATTTTCAAACTATAGGATCATTATTGGTGGTACGTGTGTGTGTGTGTATGTGTGTGTGTACATGTGTGCATGAGTATGTGTGTACATGCATAGGTAATGAGGCTTGAAATCAGAACCTCTAGCATTCATTTGGCTTTTTCTGATCACTGGTGCTCTACTACTTGAGCCTTGCTTCAACCTCCAGCTTTTTGCTGGTTAATTGGAGATACGACTTTCAATAGGCTTTCTTGTCTGGGCTGGCTTTGAACCTCGGTTCTCAGATCTCATCCTCCTGAGTAGCTGGGATGACAGGTGTGAGCTACCAACTGGTTTCCTCTCCACCCTTTTGAAGGTAGTTTTTAGCAGATTTCATTATTCCATTTCCTTACATAAATTAATTATCTTCAACTTCATTTCCCTCTTCTTCCTGATTCCCCTTCCTGGTGATTCTCATTCCCTGCAAATCCTGTGTTCCACTCATGCTACAGGAAAAGCAGTGATGCCAGTTTTAGTGTGTGTATGTGTTTTTGTGTGCGTTAGAAAATTGGAGTTTTACACAGGCAATCTGTTGCCATATTTTTCCCCTTTATTTTTTTAATAATAATTACATATTTATTGTCAAAGTGATGTACAGAGGGGTTACAGTTTCGTACGTCAGGATATGGGTATATTTTTTGTACTATTTGTTATCTCCTCCCTCACTCCCCCTCTCCCCTCATCCTTTCCCTCTCCCCCCATGAGTTGTTCAGTTGGTTTACACCAAATGGTTTTGCAAGTATTGCTTTTGGAATCATTTGTCTCTTTATCCTTTGTCTCTCCATTTTGATATTCCAGTTCATTTCTCGAGTTCTAATACCAGTATATTCAGTATCCAGGGCACTCAGATGAGATAAAGTGATAGCATGCGGACAAGCACAGGAAGGGGATACAAGAGGATCATCAAGAACAGACACTACGGTTTCACATGGCATGTCGAGTGAAATAACACTCGTTTCCATAACATGGAGTTCATTTCACTTAGCATCATCTTATCTATGCATATGGGTATAGCTGTTGGGCTCTTGTGATGCTCTGCTGTGACTAGCCTAAACCTGTGCTAATTATTCCCTATGAGGGAGACCATAGAGTCCATGGTTTTTTGGGTCTGGCTCACTTCACTTAGTATAATTTTTTTCCCAGTTCTTCCATTTCCTTATGAATGGGGCAATGCCATTCTTTTTTGTAATATATATTTTTTTTATTATCAAACTGATTTACAGAGAGGTTACAGTTTCATACATTAGGCATTGGATACATTCCTTGTATTGTTTGTTACCTCGTCCCTCATTCCCCGGCCCCCTCCCTCTTTCCCTTCCCCCTCCCCCCCATGAGTTGTTCAGTTGTTCAGTTCATTTTCACCAAACAGTTTGTAAGTATTGGTTTTGTAGTTCTTTGTCTTTTTTTACCCTGTGTCTCTCGATTTTGGTATTCCCTTCCAATTTCCTGGTTCTAATACCAGTATACCCAGTTTCCAATATACTCAGATAAGATACAGAGATAGTGTAGGTACAACCACAGGAAGGTGATACAGGAATATCAATAATAGAGGCAACAGTTACATATGGCACGTTGAAAGTATTTACAACTGTGATATAACAATCGTTTCCATAACATGGAGTTCATACCACTTAGCATTATCTTATGTGTTCATAAAGGTATAGCTATTGGGCTCCTGTGATACTCTGCCATGACTTGCCTAAACTTGTGCTAATTATTCCCTGTAAGGGAGACCATAGAGTCCATGTTTCTTTGGGTCTGGCTCTGCTGTGACTTGCCTAAACCTGTGCTAATTATTCCCTATAAGGGAGACCATAGAGTCCATGTTTCTTTGGGTCTGGCTCACTTCACTTAGTATAACTTTTTCCAAGTCCTTCCATTTCCTTACAAATGGGGCAATGTCATTCTTTCTGATAGAGGCATAAAATTCCATTGTGTATATGTACCACATTTTCCTGATCCATTCGTCTACTGAGGGGCATCTGGGTTGGTTCCATATTTTACCTATGACAAATTGTTCTGCAATTAACATTGTTGTGCTGGTGGCTTTAGTGTGTTCTTGTTTGTGGTCTTTTGGGTAGATGTCCAAAAGTGGGGCTTCTGGGTCATAGGGGAGCTCTATGTTTAGCCTTCTGAGGAATCTCTATACTGCTTTCAGGAGTGGCTGAACAAATTTACATTCCCACCAACAATGAAGTATGGTTCCCTTTTGGCCACAGCCCTTCCAATGTTTGTTATTGTTAGTTTTCTTGATAATGACATTCTCACTCAGGTGAGGTGGAATCTCAATGTTGTTTTGCTTTGCATTTCTTTTGTGGCCAGTGATGTAGAGCACTTTTTCCTTTGTCTTTTGGCCATTCTCTTTTCCTCATCAGAGAAGTCTCTTTTTAAGTCTTTATCCCACTTGTTGAGGGGGCTGTTGGTTCTTTGTGGTTTTGTTTTGGAGAAATTTATTTTTTTTAATTCTGCATATATTTTAGATATGAGGCCTTTGTCTGTTGTATGTCTGGTCAAGATCTTTTCTCAATCTGTGGGCTTTCTGTTTATCTTGCAAGCTATGTCCTTTGCCCTGCGGGAGCTTTGAAGTTTGATGCAGTCCCATTTGTCCAACATTTCTTTGGTTTGTTGTGTTTCTGGGCCTTTGTTAAGGAAGTTTCATCTTGTGCCAAGGAGCCCAAGTGTTTCTTCTACTCCTTCCTTTAGTGTTTTTAGGGTGTCTGTTTTAATTTCAAGGTCTTTGATCCATTTGGAATTGATTTTGGTGCAGGGTGTTATGTAAGGATCTAGTTTTAATATGTTGCAGGCATTGAACCAGTTTTTAAAGTACCATTTTTTAAAGAGGCTATCTTTCTTCCATCCTATTTTTTTTAGCTCCTTTATCAAAGATTAAGTAGGCATAGTTCTGCGGGTTCATTTCTAGGAAAATTGGTCGTCCAAAGCTAGTGTGTCAACAACCAAATACAAAGGAAGTGTGAATGTACTTTCAAAAAGTGAGGAAGCTAAGTATTTCCGTTAGGTAAATAAGTGCATCCTTAGCCTTTAGATGTTGGGTGGCCTTATGGAAAAAATAAATGAAAATAACCAGCACAAAATGAAACTGAATTCTGTGCATGAGTAGATATTCCTGTAGGAAGAACTCTTAGGATTGCATATTAAAGGTCTACTCCACTAGCCTCACTATGAAATATATTTGGCTTCTATGCAAGTATTACCATTTTATGCAAAACAACTCAACATCTTTTTTTCAACTAGAGGTAGCCAGTGTCATGGCCCTTGCTGACCGGCCTGTCTTCCACTCATGTTCCTCAGGTCTTATCCCTGACTAGCCAGGATTATGAGAAGGAAGCACTGACACTGGGCATCCATATTTCCCTTAAATAGCCTATCAACAATTACAAAATAGTACAGGAAAATCCTTGGAACCCTCAAGCTGGGACAGGGCCCATTTGTCTAGAAAAAGAAAAGGCTGATAAACTCTGATAATAACCATTACCAAACTGGCAGTAACATTGCACATACAGCAATCAGTTATACTTAGTGATGTAATAAAAAATAAACATTTCTGGCTGGGAATATGGCCTAGGGGTAAAGTTCTCACCTCGTATACAGGAAGCCTCGTTCTCGCCTCGTATACAGGTGCTGATTCCTCAGCACCACATATATAGAAAAAGCCAGAAGTGGCTCTCTGGCTTAAGAGTTAGAGTACTGGCCTTGAGCAAAGAGAAGCCAGGGACAGGGCTTAGGCCCTGAGTTCAAGCCCCAGGACTGGCACAAAACAAAACTAAACATTTCTAAATTCAAAGTTACAGTCTTTGGTATGGTTATCCATTTCATTCAAGAAAGAAAACATTCATAGTTTAATTCTTTTAGAAAATTGGCTTTCAAGTCAGGAACTGGTGGCTCCTGCCTATAATCCTACAGATTCAGGAGGTTGAGATCTGAGCATCACAGATCTTAGCAAGCCTGTGCAGGAATTGGAGATGTGCTCCAATTCACGCCCCAAAATCTAGAAATGCAACTATGGCTTAAGCAATCAAATGCTAGTCTTTAGCAAGCGAAGTTCAAGGACAGCACCACACCCTGAATTCTAGTTTCAGAACTAGCACACACACAAAAAGATAAATATATAAGTTAGCTCTCCATGCTGCCTTTAAATTACTGTTTCATATTTACTGGGATATAATTCCATATCTGTCATCTACCTATGTGCATGTCTAGATTTGTACTTGTTTATATACATTTTTATTCCAAAAATGTTACTTGTCAGAATTTAGTGGTATTCAGCTGGGCCAGGAAGCCTAAATTTTTCAAGTACTTTTTTTTTCTTTTCTTTTTCTTTTTAGAAAAGACAGATTCTCATGCTTTTAATCCTAGCTACGTGGGAGGCTGTGATCTGAGGATCATAGTTCAAAGCCAGCCTAGGCTGAAAAGTGCCAGAGACACTTAATAGTCCAAAAGCCAAAAGTGACAGTTTGAGTCAAGGGGTAAATCAATAGCCTTGAGCAAAAGAAGATCAGGGACAATACCCAGGTCCAGAGTTCAAACCCCAGGATTAGCAATACCACAAACAAGACAATACATAGTCTCCCTCCCTCCCTCCTTTTCTCTCTCTCTCTCTTCCTCTTCCCTCTCTCTTTCTGTTTTCTTGTACATTTCTCCCCACAGTCCCACATGAGAAGAAACTCAGGCATACTCACATCTTCAGGCAAGGTTCCCACACACCCATCTTCATGTCACTACCCATGGATTGAGAAATATGGAGAACAGGAAGGAAATCAATTTCGGAACCTCCTCCAGCCAGTAGGACAATAGTGTTCACCAGGTGACCATCCAGGCCAAATCCATACCACCTTCTGTATTCAGAGACTTACATTGTGGTCATTCATTATGAAACCATCTTCTTTCCGCATTCCCGCCAACTAGAACTCTGTTCTACTTCCACATCCCAGCAAGTAGCTCCATAGTTCACCTGGAAAATTTTAAGAATCTTTGCTTCTTTTTCTTCCAAGCCCTACTCACCTCATCTATTCAGTTGATTTAATTCACGAGACTAAGTTTTGAGTACCATGCAAACATACCCAATCCATTCCTGGGAATTAGGTACAATGAAACCATGTCATTTGCAGTAAGGAAGATAGCACTAGAGCACAGTATGTGAAGGGACATGTAACACACAAAATGACAAACACAGCCATTCTTCCATATATGGAAGCTAAAATACTGGCTTTGGTGTGAAAGATATGGGGGAAAAGTGGCTCTATGCATATGTGAAAATATCCTAGTCATTCCTGTTCAGTTGGACAATAAGCCTACAATGAAACAAAGGTGAAAACAGAGAAGCTTCTGGAGATTACAGTCCCAGTGTGGCTTAGTGTTGGATTGGTTTTAAAAGGCTTTAATGAAATCTAAAACACAAACCTACTTGGATTTATGGCTTTTCCTCACTTCTCCAGGAATTGGGTAGCTTGGCTGCTTGCTTTGACTTATCCAATCCAGCTAAGTTGTGCTGTGTGCTTCTTTTTTTGTCTTGAGACCTGGTGACTGAATCCATGATTCTGGGGGCCATAGAGCTTCTCCATCACTGAAACCCTTCAAGAAGCATAACAGCTGGGGATGCTGAGCACTGAACAAGGCCTGTCGCGTGGGGATTTAGGTGCCCGCCTGGGTGGAGGAAGATGGTAAGAGCAGCTTCATTTGCAAGAAGCCAAAGTAGAGGCAACACCAAAGTCCTACAATGGGCTCGATGACAAACATACTGTCATAGGTCCTTGAAGAAAATTGTCTGCAAACAAGAAAATATCACAAGGGTACACAGCCAAATGAGGGGAAGGGGGCTTAGAATAACAGAGAAAATATATGACCAAAGTGCATTATATGAATATATGAATGAACCCAGAATGACGTCACTATCTGAAAAAGCTAATGAAAAAATTAGCTGGGTGACAGTATCTTATTTACATAATCTTAGCTACACAAATGTAAGATTTTGAGGATCATGGTTTGAAGTTCAGGAGACTCTGAACTCCACTAAAGTACCAAAAAGATGGAAGTAGTTTTTGCTCAGTTGGTGAGATTGCTAGCCTTGAGCAAAGAAGGTCATGAAAATCATCCTGGCCATGAGTTCAAATAAAGGACTTGCAAACAATAGAGAAAGCAAGCAAGGAAAGAAGAAAAATACAACCCACCCCTACCACCTATACACAGAGAGACAGAAACAGATAGAAAGAGACAGAGAGAGAGAAAATTAAGAAAATAGGAAGGCAGGCACGAAGGAAGGAAAAAAGGAAGGAAAGAAGGAAGGAAGGAAGGAAGGAAGGAAGGAAGGAAGGAAGGAAGGAAGGAAGGAGAAGAAAATGTACTAAAGGTTATTACTAAAGTGGTTTAAAGAAGTGAGCTTATAAATTCATGCAATAATAATGATTAATATGCACTGATGAAAATGAAAGGAAAAAGTAAAAATGAGTTCTTTTGGATGATCAAGGTTATGCAACATTTTCCAGGAGACAGGACAACAGAGGTGGAGACCAGATGACCACTAGGTAGGCCTGGGGTGGTGGGAGTCTTGGGGAAGCAGTGGGAGTGACTACTGGGGACATATATCGCAGGTGTCTGCAGTACAGTCACCCTGGAGGCTGCTGTGTCTTCATGAATATTCTGCTGCTTTGCTCTGGCTTAGTTTGGCTGAAGAAGATTCCGGATGAAAGCTGTGCACCAGTGCACATCGTGGAGAAATGTTGGGGTCTGCAGGAACAGGATGCCCTGGGAAGATCCTCATGACTGGGGAGCTGCTCTCTGAATAAAGAAATCTCTGAATATCACTTTTTTCTCCTGAGAGGACTGTACTGAAAGCAGAATCTCTGCCTTGGTCACTGTGCCCATCGTCCTGCCTCAGCATAGGCTCTCTTCGCAGTGCTCCGGCTCACTGAGATATGACCCAGTCCAGGGCCCTGACCACAGGACCAGTTTCACAATGCCATGAGTTAGGACTTTCAGCGCTCCTGATTATGAACTAAACATCTTTTCTTTATTAAATATCCAGGCCCCTGCATTTGAATAGCATAGAAATTTTAGCAAATAGACTGGCTTATGATGCATTGTAGCACAGTCTAAGGCTGTTAAAGTTAAATGGAAAATGTGTGTAGTATGTGAACTCTTTCTCACAAAGGCAAACATAACCATCTCAAAGAGATTATATTAAATCTGCCAGCAGCCACTCCGGAAGGCAGAGGCTGTGTCATTCTGGAAGTTGGGGCATGAGCCTTAGAACCATGACTTCACAGAGAGAGGAACTCCCAGTGTTCTGATTCCAGGCAGTTGACTGCTGTCTCCGTTGGAGCTGCAGCCATGTCTGCTGTCCAGAGCCTGGAAATGGATGAAGACAAGTGTTCACTGTGACCACCACGCCCTACATGCATGGCTGCCCTGCACCAGGTAGTCTGGAAAATGCCTGCTTTGAGGTTCCTCATTGGGGTGTCCCTGGCCAGGGTTCTGTCTTCTTTCTCCTGACCTTTGTGAACTGCCTCTGCCCTTCAGCCCCGTTCATGAAAAGTCACCCTTGTTCACACTGTTCAGGGCTGAGATGAAGACCGTTTTCCTCACATTGTCAGAGAAGACAGAGCAAGGCTTCACAGGCAGTGTGGAGGAGGCTGTGCCAGTGCCTGAGCAGTGAGCAAAGCTATCCACACACTTCCATGCTGTCACCATACCCAACAGAGCCACGGTGCTGCCCACAGGACCACAGTGCGGCCAGCAAACCTAAGTGCTTCCTCTAGGAGCGTCACGTCCTGCTCTGTATCCTTTCTCATCTGTTCGTTTCCCAAAAACAGAATATTGATATAAATAAGATGGGAATAACATTTCAAGGAGGTTCAGTTGTGTCACTATTTTTGTTAAAACAAAAGTGATTTGGAATTGCTTCTTTAAGAATATTCATGGCATGCCATAAAAATGCTTTTCTCAAGTTGACCGATGACATTTGGTCACTTTGCCGTGGCCATATCCTTAGCCTTGCTCTATCATTTCATCTGCCTTACCAGATTCTTCTCCTTTCCTCTAACAGGTGCATTAGCTTCTGGCCTTGTTCTTTCCCCATCTCTTAGAGAAGAAAAGGTCCAGGACTCTGTTCCTATATCTGACCTCTTCATGTTTTAAAAAGTGATACAGCTTATCTGTTTGTGTTAAAAAAGCAAATAACCAAGCCCCTTGGGTGTGAGTGATAGACTCAGGCTGGCATTGGGAGGACCATGTGTAGAACTGTGTCCCCATTACACTTGGCACAGAGTTCTACACCATAGTGAACCCTGACTGTGTGTGGTGTTGTGCATAACAGGAGAGCCTTCTTCCTGAGGAAGATGCTCAGCTTCACAGACTTGTGTGCCCAGAGGTCAGCAGCAGAGCCCTGGTCATCCACAGCCCAGTGCACATGAGAACAGGCTGGAGGAGGAGGAAGTGGCACCTCTTCCTGTTCACTGATGTGATGCTAGCGTCTAATACCAAGTATGTGTGGACCACACACTCTCCTGCCCACCACAGTATGCTCTTCCATTTGTTTCTGCATGATTTTAGATGTCCTGTTTGTTTGCTTTTTTTAAGTACACATGCAGCTCCTGTGTTGGCTCCTGCAGAGACCATTGTCATGAGTGAAGAAGACCATGTGGTCTACTGGCCCATCCCTGTAGTCCCAGCACAGAGGGTCTGAAGCACCTGTAGTCCCAGCACAGAGCGTCTGAGGCAGGATGAGCCAGACTTTGAGTCTCAGATAGATTACATGCAAAGGCCCTGTCTCCAAAAGCAAATGAAACAAACAAAATAATAATGGATTGGTTTATCTGAGTTAAATATGACAAAATAATTAGAGTGATTAGAGAGTAATGTGTTCAGTTAACCTTAGCCAAACTTCCCAATCGGTAAGTAACAAATTAAGAAGCCTAAGGCAGTATTCTCACACCTGCAATCCCAGCTACTCAGGAGGCTGTGACCTGAGGAAGGTCAGTCAAAGCCAGGCTGTGCAAGAAGTCCATACAACTTACCTTTAATTCCCCTGCAAAAAGCTGGCAGTAGAGCTCTGTCCCAGGTGATAGAGGTCTAGCCTTGAGAAACAAAGCTCAGAGACAGCACCTAGGCCCTCAGTACAAACCCTATGACTCTGACAAAAAAGATAACAAAGTAAGAGTGATGGAGTTTAATTCTCTTTGCAGATATAAGAAATGCTTTAGGATAAAGCATATGATCCCACTGCATATCCTGTCTGTGACCAAATGTGGGGAGAAAATGGGAAACAGGAATGGGAATTCCAGAAAGTCCTTTGTCTTGAGCTGGCCCCAGAAGAAACTCGAAGTCACTTTCTGGTAAGAGTAACAGATATCAGGTAGGTGTGGATCCACAAAGCTACATGCAAAATTTCCAGAAAAGATGGAAAGTATGATGCAATTTCATTTAGAATTTACTATAAAACAAAAAATGTTGTGATATGATTGCTTTCTTGGCTCCTTTATCAACTTTGACCTTCATAATGACCTATGCACACACCCTACCATGTTCAAATGGGTTAGTATTGCACTGGCTGTACCAGTGGTTTTCAGTAGGTTTAGAGAACCTTCTTGGTGGAGCATCATGCTCAGACTGGGGAGGCCAGGGGTTACCTATGTACTGCATCACAGTAATTGAAATTAGCAAATATTAGTGAAACCTGCAAGTATTCTTGACAATTTTATTTCACACTCCCAATAATTCCCTGTGGAGATAGATTTTAATTCCATAAATATAATTAGGTCAGCAAATAGCAAAGGGCTTGAATTGCTCTGAAATGAGTTTTACTGATAAAGTACAGGTTAATTTTCCAGCACACATCTCTAAGCCTGCATGAAGATGGAGAATGGCACCAGACAGGTTGAAACACATGGATTCACAACGTGGTGTAATGTATATCATCCATGGTCTCAAAACCACACCCCTCACTTCCACCTGTGTATTCATTGGGTACATGTTGATTATGCAGTTCACCTTTCTTCTCTTCAGATACTGCACATATCCTCAGAAAATTGAGACAAACAAGACAAAAAGTTCTCACATTGTCTATTTGTTAATTCTCTGATGAATGCATCTTGGAAAATTTATCAAAAATGATTGGGAAGGTCGACATGTGTGTGTCCGTCTCTGAAGGTCTTCTCCGTGGCAGATTTCATGGAATGTTCTGTGTTCTTATTGCTCTGTGGGTACTCAGGATGCGAATTAAAGGAAGCTGATGCAAGTCAGAGAGAGAAGAGTAGACATTCCCCCCAAACTACTCTTTAAGGAAAACTTAAAATGTGGCTATTAGGTCATTTTAAGCACCATTAGTTCTAAAGCTATTGCACTGTCCAGCCTCCTTTGTGGTAGATGGCTGTTATTATATTTCCACCGCATGGCCTCAGTAAACAGGCACTGTGTGTGTGTGTATATATATATATATATATATATAGGCAGGTTAGGGGCGGTCTAACCTCAGCTTCAGTATCCTGGTGAAATAGTTTTCAGGACAGCACAGCATTGGAAAGGAGAAGAGCTGTTATTGATGGAAATAAAAAACAAGCAGACATAGAATAAAGTCTGGTGTTTCATAAGAAGACAAATATTGGATGGCTAAGTGCCCACTGATTCCACTCATGGTTTTTTCACACACACACGCACACACGCGCACACACACACTGCCTCCACACAAGAATTCAAACATTAATGTTTAAAGTCATCTGGTTTACAATACCCAGGTAATAGTTGTAAAAGCGTAATGCATGCCTAACGAAAATATATGCCAGATTGGGAGGAGTAATATGCACATACATTGATTTCCTATCTTTTTAGAGAAGGAGAATATAACAATACAAGGAGATGATGACACACACAAATATCGCAAACATTCAAAATATTATAAATATACTCTTATTCATGGTGATTTTCATGTATGTATAAATTACCAGATTTTTAAAACATTCAAGGTAGAAAATCTCATTATGTATGATATGTAAACATTGGAGAAATTAATCATACAGTAGAGAAACTGATGGGAGTAACTTAGCTGTCTTAGCATTCATCATTAAAGAGTTGGTCTGGTACTGATTATTGATCGTAACAATGAAGAGGATGTTTCCCAGTAAATAACACAATACATTACAGTTCTGAAATTTCTATAAAGAAATGAAGTACAGCAATTTTCCCATGTTTTCATTTTTATTGCCAATTTTTATCCTTGCTTACTGAATTGAAAATATTCCATCCAAGTTCATATGATTTCTTCATATGATTTATTGTATATAATGCTATTTTTGTATTTGACCAGCACACCTTGCTCTGTCTGGTGTGATCACTGTGGACCCTGAAGGCAGTGCAGGTGTGAGCTCACCTATGCTGAGGTGGCTTGCAGCACACAGTAGAAAATATGTTTCTCTGCAACAATCCAATTTCTCTTCCATACTAAAGTCTAATTCAGATCACAGTAAGATCACTGGTCAGAGCCAGAGTCCATCAAACCCCAGTTATGAGCAGGTTCTAATTCCACCCATACTCACATTGACACTAATGGACTGCCAATCTTTTTGTCTCTAAGGACAGACTTAAAATCATAGCATGAATGTGAAATGTACTATAATATTTTCTCTCATTTTCAATTGCAGTTCTTCTCCGCTAAAGGACAAATGGTGCTCTTTACTTCAAAGGTAATTCCCAAGTGTTCATACTTAATATTTTAATTTGCTAGTGAGTAAATAAAAGTCCCTGCAGAGCAATGTTCCCAACCAATTCTCCTTATTTGTAATAGAAATTATTTATCATGGCTTCTTTTAGAAATAAAATGCATTTTTTATTTTGTAAGAGATTTTGGTTGTAAACCCTAAGTTCTTGTTAACTTCAGCAGGTTAGACTTAAGAGATTCTTTTCTAAGTGCATATGTAGGATCACAATCACTGTCATCCTGGCTCTTCAAGAGGATAAGACCTGAGTATTGTGGTTCCAAACAAGTCCAGTCATGAAACGATTTTCCAATAAGTTGAAAGTGGGAATCTGGATCAAGTAAGAGTGTGTTAGCCCTGAGTTAAAGAGCTCAGGGTCAATGTTCAGGTCCAAGGATCAAGATCCAAGGCTGGCTCTGTGTGTGTCTGCGTGTGAGTGTTTGTGTGTATGTTGCTCAAAGCAATTTTTTTTACAATAGGCCTGCTTTCCAAATGTAATTTCCTCGGGCTATATCTTGCATTCTGGACATCATTTTTGTTTTCAAATGATAGTCTATATTTTCAAACTACTCCCCCATTCTTTGTGCTCTTTTTCATTATTGATGAACTTTTCATATATATCAACATTCAAAAAAAGAACTTCAGAAGAATATTCCATTGCGGCCCTCTGCCAATGATTTCCAGAAGGATGGCTCTGTAAGTGGTTTGAAGAATAAGCAGGGATTATCAAGTTCCTTACTTAGTTAAGAGAGGAGTCTGGATAGTCCTTACATAGGAAATCACAGACTTGTTTCTGTCTGATTCATTTCAATGGTGACAGTATTTAGAGATAGAATGTAGTTGGTCAGCCGGGCACCAATGACTCACATCTATAATCCTAGCTACACAGGAGGCTAGATCTGAGAACCATGGGTCTCTTATCCCCAACAAACTACTCACAAAAACCCAGTAGTGGTGCTGTGGCTCAACTATGAGAGTACTTAAGAAAAAAAAGCTCAGGGACAAGCTCCCATGCCCAGTAGTAAAGCCCCAGTAAACAAACAAACAATTTGTTAGGTTATCTTTGCATTAAAAATTTGCTTCAGTGATTTTTACTGTGCAGGACAGTTGACCTAAAGAAAGATTTCTTTAGAGACATGAGCTTGTCTTCATGGATGATAATTTGGGTTGTCTCCAGAAATACCTGAGCCAACAAGATTTTTAAAAGATCCCATAAAATTATTCTTACAGTTGACAGTATTTTCAGCTTTCATGATTTTCAGCTTTCATGATTTCTTAAGATCATGTCTATGAAATGTCACTAAATATTGTCTATCATTTTAATTTGCAGTTCTACCCAAGAAAAGGAAAAATGGTGCTCTTTCCTGCAAAGGTATTAAGCAAGTGTTTATATTTAATATTTCACTTTGTTTGTGAATAGAGAATTGAAAGCCAATATCCTTAATATATACTCACTCATTCATTATGGTTGTTATTTATCCTGGCTGCAATTATAAATAAGTGTTTTATGACACTTTGATTATAATCCCTAAATTTTCCTTCATTTTAAATTATGAATTAACATTCTCTGAAAGTATATATCTAGGTCATCAGGCACTAGAGGCTCCATCCTGCAATTCTTCTCCCTCAGGAGGCTGAGGTTTGCAGTTTGAAGGCAGTCTGAGCAAGAGAGTCCAAGAGACTCTGATCTCCAGTTAACCCCCAGAAGATTCAGAAGTGGAGCTATGGCTCCCGTGGTAGACCCATAGCCCGAAGCACAAAAGCTTAGAAACCATGCACAGACTGTGGGGAAAGCCCCAGGTTTTGCGCTATCTATGTTCCCATGCTGCATGGAGCTAACTCCCAGCACCTGTTGCTTTTGGTTGTCTAGGAAAATGTTAGCCCTTCCCTCTAGATAGTCACACTTATCACACTCGCTCTGATTCCTTCCCAAATGTCACTGTGCAGGGCTATCTGCTTGCTTCTCAATCCTATCCTACTTTCCTCCAATGTTATTTCATTTATTCAAATGCATAACTGATCCATGAGTGTTTGTGAATAACAAAATATCGATTGAAAACATAGTAAGTATAAAGATTGATGTAAAAACTCAGTTACTAGCTAATAATGTATTACTTTGGGTTCTTATTGAATGGCTCAGGTATACCAGCCTGGCAAAAGATGAAGACCCGGATGATAGCATTCCACTCCAGATTTTCACCAGTGAGGTCAAGAAAAGTTGCCTTGTAAGTGATTTTTACAGCAGAGAGGACATTTCTAGTTACTTGCTCAGGCTGGAAGGGGGAGAGAGTTTAAAAATTATCAAATGGAAGGAAACATTTTAAGAACAATGATAGGAGGAAAATTAGGAAAGAACGAAATTGAGAGAAATTGAGGTGTTATTTATGAAGGTAAATGTGATAGCAATGTGTCTTAGTGCAATTACTATATGCTATTGACAATTATCTTCTATTTTGGAACAATTCTGTGTCCTTCTCTTTGTAGAATAGCTTCCTTTATTTCAAAATCCATTTCCAGCATTCATGCTGAATCTTCCTAGGGGTATTATGTATTTTTAAATCACTTTAGTGTAAATTAAGAATCTTTCTTGAAAATTCAATACCTATTACGCCCAGCTGGCTCATGCCTGGAATCATGGCTACACAAGAGTTGAGATCTGAGCATTGTAGTTGAAAGCCAGCCTGGGAGGAAAGACCTTGAAATGCTTACTTCCAAATTACCAGCAAAAAGAGCTGGAATTGTAGCTTTGGCTCACGTGGTAGATTGCTAGACTTGAATGACAATGCTCAGATACAGACCCTAGCTGTGGGTTCAAGCTCCATGAGGTGCACAACCTAACCGAGTTGTGTTTGCTTATGTTTTTAACATAAGAAAGGAATATCAACTGGGCAGGGCAGAAAAGTCCCTTTGAGAGTCTTATAGACAATGAAGGACCCCAAAGCCAGAGTGGAGCTATGTTTCAAAGTGCCAGACCTCTAGCCTTGAGCAAAAAGAACCCAAGGATGGAGTGTAGGGCATGAGTTCAAGCCCCCAAATAAGAACAACAACATCAAAAATGAATGGAAGACCATATAATAATGTATCATCATTCATATATTTATGTCTTTCATATATAAAACTGTGTACTAGACAATATGAAACTTTATCCACTGATTTTAGCTAACATGTATAAACAGAAGCAAATTTTAATATTAAATATATACAATTTGTCACAGTTTTGTCATACAGAACGTCATTTTTATCAGTCAGGGAGGTATTCTTCTTCCTAGAATTATGTTATTATTATAATTATATGTGGAGTAGTTATCATTAATTTCATATATTTTTGTGGAATTAAAAACAAAGGAAAGGTTCCAAATACTAAAAAGAAAATCAGAATCTTTCCCCCAAAGTTTCTTAGAATTTTTCATATAATTGTTTTTATTTTTATTGTTCTAAAACAGTGTCAGCATACATGACAGCATACATATTTTTGAAAGTCTTTACCAATTATCATAGTCCTTCATGCTGAAATTTATATACTTCTGAAAAATAGTGGTATTCTTTTATATCTGTACTAACTCTTTTCTACTAAACTTAACTTTAGTGTGTGTATGTACATATATATGTGTAACATATATTTGTACATATATTCATATACATGTTACATAATTAGAATGTACATAAGCTTATATAATTATATACAAATATAGGTGGCTATTCATATATACATAAAACATAACACTCATGTTTACATACACATTTCTATGTATGTACACATAAAATATACAAATGTTTATATATACATAAGATATATTTAAGGTATACATGAATATACACATAATCATTATATATATATGTATTCTCTGTGAGGTGTGTGTGTGTGTGTGTGTGTGTGTGTGTGTGTGTGTGTGCATAATGGTAGGTATTGAACCCGGGATTCATACACGCTAGTCCAGTTTTGCCTTAATCAGCTAAACTCCATGCAGTTTCATATTTTCCAAATACTCATATTTAGATTTCCTCAATTGTCCCCCATAGTGTTCTTGAGCCAGAACAGAAAGCTCCATATTCAAAAATTGCTTTAGAAATTATGCTAAATTATCATGTCCGAATCTTGTTACCATCAGGACTCAGTTCACCTGAAATCCATGAGTCAGGATATGTTCACCCCATTGCTTGTAATGCCTTCGAGAATACCAACTGATACTTGCCACAATGGGTCACATATATATGCTGACATTGTAGTAGAGAAATAAGGAGTTCATAGTGATGAACAAAACACATCATAAAATGGTATTTGGGTCTTCAAGGGTGCTCTACATGACACAAAATAGTATTGTTCATTCACTATGGCTGGTAGTGAATGCCTTGCAAATGATCTGAGCCATTTTACGAGCCCGATTCATGCCTGGAGGGAGAAGAGAGTGGACAGGTCTGGTGTGGAAAGAACACACTTCTCTCTGCCTGAGTCCCTCCAGTGCCAACAGGGCTGAGAGATACATCTGTTCAGTCAGCTCTGCTTTTCTAAATGTCCTTCAGTGAGGTCCAAATTTCCTGACATGAAGGCGGCAGAGGTGCGTGATTACTCCTGAAGAGCCAAGTGTCTGCCTGTGGATTGTTGTTCAGCCTGTGGAAAGTCTCCACATCCATGCTCATGGACCAAAGGCAGGTCTTCCCTGAAAATGTCCTTATTTGACCTTGCCTCTTGTAAGACATTTTCACTGAATTGTCGGCTTTGTGAACATTTTTTTCCTCTCAGTATTTTCACGGTATTCCAGTGCCTTTTGTCCTCCATATTCACTGCTGTTTATTCAGCTTTGACTTCTGTCGGTTTTTTCCTTATGTCTGAAATGCATTCTCCTGGCTTCATGTTATACAAAGCATTGTAGAGGTCCTTCACTTCCTTGGTTAAGTTGATCATAGGCATTTTTGAGGCTATAACAAAAAGAATTACTTTCCTAATTCAGCCTCTCCCATCTCATTGTCAGCATAGAAAAGCTACTGCTTTTTGTGAGTTTGTTTGATACCATTCTACTTTTCCAAAGTTTCAGATCATCACAAGTAACTTGAGAGTGGAGTCTAAAGGATTCCTTAATATAGGCTCATGTCATGTGCAAAAAGGGAGGGTTTTACTTCTACGTTCCCTGTTTATATCCCCTTTATGTTTGCATCTTGCCTTATTGTTCTACATAGGGCTTCTAATACTGCATTGAAGAGGAGTGGAGAGAGCACATATCCTTATCTCTTTCCTGGTTTTAGAGTATTGGTGTGAGTTCTGTTTTGAAGGCCTTATAAAATTTGGCTGTGAATCTGTCTGAACCTGGGTCCAAGTAAACACACCTACCAGAATGGCAGGGGTAGCCATCCTGAGTTCAGACAAGCTAGTCTTCTCATTATAATCTGTTCAAAAGATAAAGAAAGACACTACATATTAACACAGGGAAGAATCCAGGAAGAAGACATCACAATGATAAATTTATATTCACCGAACAAAAGAGGCACTAAATATGTCAAATTCTTTCAGAATGACAGAGCAAGATAGACCAAAATACATTCATAGTGGGAGACTTTAATACTCCACTCTCTCCAAGATACAGATCCAACACATAGGGGATTAGCAAGGGAGCAGAAGACCTAAGTAACACCATATCACACATGGATCTGACAGATATGTACAGAGTATTTCACCCTACATGGACTCAATTCCCATTCTTCTCAGTAGCCCATGGAACATACTCCAAAATACACCATATCATAGTCCACAAAAAGAGACTCAGCAAAAACAAGAGTATGGACATCATCCCATGTACTCTTATCTGATAGCAGTGGAATCAAGTTAGCCCTCAATAACAAAGGATATCACAGAAATTACACAAATACTTGGAGGCTAAACCCCTCATTGTTATCTAACATTAAGGTCACAGATCAAATTAAGGATGAAGTTAAGGAGTTCTTAAACCACAACGACAATGAAAATACATCACAAAGAATCCTATGGGATACAGCAAAGGCAGTGCTGAGGGGGAAGATCATTGCCATCAGTACACACATTAACAGAATGGAATCAGATCAGGTGAATAACCTCACAATGCAGTTAAATCGAGTGGAAAAACAAGAGAAAATTGCATCTAAAATGATTAGGCGAGAGATAAAAAAAATTAAAGAAGAGATAAATCTGATTGAGAATAGAAAGACGATTCCAAAAATAAATAAAACTAAAACCTGGTTCTTTGAGAAAATCAATAAACTTGATACTCCCCTTGCAAGACTAACAAAAAAAGAAGAGAAGAGACGCATATTTGTAAAATCACAGACTCCACCAGAAAAGTTACAACAAATACAGAGGATATTCAAATGATTATAAGGAACTATTTTCAGAAACTTTCCTCACTTTTACGGAGATTGATCAATTCTTTGAGAAGTATAAACTTCCCAAACTGAATCAAGAAGAAATAAGTCAGTTAAATAAACCAAAAACCTACAGCGAGATACAGGACGTAATCAAGTGCCTTCCAACAAAGAAAAGCCCAGGCCTGAATGGATTCACCAATTCTACAAAACCTTCAGTGAGAAAGCTAATACCACTATTCCTCCAACTCTTCTGTGAAATAGAAACAGAGTGAAAAAGACAAAACTCATTCTATGACGCTAATATCATACTCATCCCCAAACCAGGCAAAGACCAAACAAAAAAAGAGAATTAAAGACCAATATCACTACTGAACACATGCAAAGCTCCTCAACAAAATATTAGCTAACAGGATCTAGAAACTGATGAAAAAAATATACATCATGGTCATGTAGGCTTCATATCACAGACACAAGGATAGTTCAACATCTGCAAATCAATAAATGTAATTCACCACGTCAACAGAGCTAAGTCCAAGAACTACATCATCATCTCAGCTAATGCCCAAATAGCCTTTAACAAAATACAACACTCATACATGTTAAAAGTCCTGGAGAGAACAGGAATAAAGGGAACATTCTTTCAAACAATAAAAGCCATATACGACAGACCAACTGCTAATATCATATTAAATGGGGAGAAACTAAAACCATTTTCCCTAAACTCAGGAGCAAGACAAGGATGCCCACTCTCCCCGCTCCTATTCAAGATAGTGCTGGAATCCTTAGGCATAGCAATAAGGCAAGAGGAAGACATCAAAGGGATCCACATTGGCATAGAAGAAATCAAACTATCCCTATTCGCAGATGACTTGATCTTATATCAGAAGGAACCAAAAATCTCAGTCCCCAAGCTCCTAGACCTAACAAACCTTTTTGGCAAAGTAGCAGGATACAAAATCAACCCGCAAAGATCAGCAGCTTTTCTGTACACCAGCAATATACAATCAGAAATGAAAATTATGGAAATAATACCATTTGCAATAGCTAACAAAGGAATAAATTAGCTAGAGATTAACCTAACTAAAGACCTATTTAATGAGAACTATAAAAATCTAAAAAGGGAAATCAAAGAGGACACGAGGAGATGGAAAGACCTCCCATGCTCATGGGTAGGCAGAATCAATATAGTGAAAATGGCACTATTGCCCAAAATGTTATACAAATTCAGTGCATCCCCATCAAAATCCCAGCTACATTCCTCACTGAAATAGAGAAAACACCCCATCAATTCATATGGAACAGCAAACGCCCTAGAATAGCCAAAGCAATTCTAGGCAAAAGAAGCAGTGCAAGAAGAATCACAATACCAGACTTCAAGCTCTATTTTAGAGCCATCATAAGTAAAACAACCTGTTACTGGCATAAAAGCAGACCAGAAGACCAGTGGAATAGGATAGAAGACCCAGAAATAAGACGCATTCTTACAGTCAGCTTATATTCAACAAAGGAGCTAAGGACATAAAATGGAAAAAACATAGCCTCTTCAACTACTGGTGCAGGAAAAACTATGCAGCCACATGTAGAAAACTCGAAGTGGACCCTAACCTATCACCATGCACCACAATCAAGTCAAAATGGATTAAGGACCTCAACATCAGACCTGAAACCCTGAAACTACTGAATGACAGAATAGGAAAGACACTAGAACTTATAGGCACAGGAAGGAACTTCCTGAACATAATCCCAGGGGCACAACAGATAGGGGAGAGACTCAACAAATGGGACTACTACAAAATAAAAAGTTTCTGCACAGCTAAAAACTTAGCCACCAAACTAGAAAGACAGCCAACCACATGGGAAATGATCTTCACCAGCACAGCAACAGACAAAGGTCTAATATGTGTCATCGACAGAGAACTCAAGAAACTAACTCCCTTCAAACTCAGTAAATAAATTATTAAATGGGCAAAGGAGTTAAAGAGAGACTTCACAGGAGATGAAATAAAAATGGCAAAGAAACCTATGAGGAAATGTTCAACATCCCTGGTAGTAAAGGAAATGCAAATAAAAACAACCCTGAAATACCACTTCACTCCAGTTAGAATGGCCTATACTCTGAATTCAGGAAACAACAAATGCTAGAGGGGATGCAGGGAAAGAGGAACCCTTTTCCACTGTTGGCAGGAGTGCAAATTAGTACAACCACCTTGGAGAAAAGTATGGGGGTTCCTCAAAAGCTCAGCATAGACAGTAGAAACCAGGTCTGCAAAATAACAAACTTCTTTTCAAATGGTATTTCCACATGTGTAGGTCTGTGACTTTACATTATGTATCTAAAACCGAACAACTACTAAACAAACATAAAATGGTCTAGGATAGACCTATCAGTGGATCACAATAGCTCATCAGCTATGTATACATAATATATAAGATGAGGATAAACAAAAATAACTCCAAGGGGACACAGGAGGATTCTACTGTTGTCATTACATTTAATGTTCTAGGTGAATTTCCTTTGGCGTATCCTATGTGGTTATTGTATATGATTTTGATAACTGGATATTGTATTTATGTCTACTTGATCTAAGGAAGGGAATAAAAAATGAGGGTGTAACAGATATGACAAGAAATGTACTCACTAACTTTTTATGTAACTGTACCTTGTCAATGAAATTTAATTAAAAAATAAGAATTAAAAATTGAGATGATAGAATAGGAAGAAGACAGAGACAGAGACAGGGATAGAGAAAAGGAAAGGGGGGTGTGAGAGATGGGAGAGAAATGGGAGGGAGAGAGAGGTAGAGGAGAGAGAGAGAATGTACCTTGTTAACAAGTTGAAGAGCAAATCCTCAAGGGGCCACCTTACCCATTAAGAGTTTTGATTCAAGAAAAAAATAAAAGACTTACAACCCAAAAGGACAAGGACACAAACCAAAGGAAATTCTATGGGAGCAAATCTTCTCCAGGGGACAGAGGTTGTAGCTTTGGGGAACATTGGTGTTGTCAGGGTGTCAATTATATAACCGTGGTACTCGGCTCTCCCAACCCCCCATTCCCTATTCAGAACCTCATCCTCTTGCGAGATGCTGACTATGGTTGGGCAGATCCTAAGCTACCATCTATCCCTAAATTTCCTCATACTAAGGGTTGGGGATTTAACATAAATCTAGGATTCTAACGGAGAGACGTCACAATCCTAATTTCAAATTAGTATGTTCTGTTCATTACAAAATTAAATATATTAGAAATTGCTTTGTGTAACTAATTCCTACTTTTTGACTTTACATTCTCACTCTACTTTCCCTTGGTATGGTAGATTGACTGTTGGTGTGGCTTGTACATCATTCTATGGAAACAGCTAGGGTTGGGAGAATAACTATGTGTGCTCCACATGAGTGTGGTTCACCACTTATGATAAATAAGAAATCATTTTACAACATCAGTATCATTCAAAATTATACAACTGTATTTGGTATTGATGAAGCATCTTTATTTATGCTGTGGCTTATTATACTCCAATTCTTTGGATGCAAGCATGGGAAAAAGTAGAGACTGACATTGAATTTGACAGATACACAGTGAGTACTACTCCCACATCTTGAGCACACATTATTTGGCGGACAACCTCAGAAAGGGCAGAACATAGCGACTATGATGGTGAAGCAGAGAAAGAGGCTACCAAAGATCAGAAGGAAACCACACAACTTTTCCTTAGGAGGTAAAGAATGTTTTATTGGTTTGAATGAGTCTTTCCTACGTTATGTGATCTGATTAATAGATCATATCAATCACAATTAAAATTACTATTTTGAATATGATCCATACGAGAAGTATAAAAACCCTGGGCATTTTGGTATTTATCAAAAGTGAAGGCTGATGGTCTTTATTAGGTAATTAAGACCTCTGGTCACTGCATTTTTCCTTGGCGTTGCTATTCTGGGCAAAGTAAAACCAGAGAATTGACAAAGTGATGCAGTTTCCATGTATTCATAGGTGTTTTTAAATCAAGAGAGAAAGATGGATTACCAAGCGGTTTTATGTTGGATCAAAATCTGGCTGTGGATATGCGAAGGTGGCTTAGCGGTAGAGCACTTGCCTAGCATGCATGAAGACCTGGGTCCAATTCCTCAGTACCACGTACATAGAAAAAGCCAGAAGTGGTACTGTGGTTCAAGAGATAGAGAGCTAGCTTTGAACAAAAGAAGCTCAGGGATAGTGTCCAAGCCCTGAGTTCAAACCCCAGGACTGGCAGAAAACAATCTGCCTGTGGAAGAATCACAGAATTTCATTCATATTTACATAAATATTTCCAATGATGTAATTAATACTCTTCCCACCAGCAGAAAAATCTCTGTTCTCTTGGTTTTGGAATACATGTTCATTCTAATGGAACCCTCAATAATATTTCCAAAGCACTAAGTGCATTTTGCAGTCAAATTGTTCTCATTTCTTTTACAGAGCAAAGGAAATCTCACCAATTCTTTCCCCAAATCATAACCCTTGGTGTGCCGGTCTGGATGTGTCTCCACATACCACCCATTCAGTAGAAGAAGCAAACCCGGCTCTCAAGCTACCTGGTCTACTCCAGCCCTGGGCAAGTCAAAGTGCTTCTCCCTTTACTGGGGAGTAAGGCATAGAGTTGTGTGTGGGGGGGTGTGTCTGTGTGAGAGAGAAGTGTGCATGTGTGTGTTCAAGACAGAAAGAGAGAGGTGAAGAAAGAGAGGCAAAGACAATGGGACAGAGATAGGAGAAAAACATGTTGAGACAAAGAGATATGCAGATGTGGAGACAGATAGAAGCACAGTGATAGAAAAAGACAGAAACAAAGACAGAGACAGGTTGTCAGGCATATACATGGTGTTTGGAATCAGATGACAAATAAATTTTGCCTTTTTATCAGGCAGGATGCACTGTTCCTACATAGGCTGTGACAAACTATCCATCTCTTTCAGAGATTCCAAGGCAATCCCAAATGATTACACTTTTAAAATGAGAAGTGTGCTAAATCTTATAAATAATTCCTGGTTGTATAAAAGATCATATCAATAGAAGTTGATGATTTCTATTGTGCCTTGTACTGCCACAGAGAAAAAAAATAACTGTATGAATAGTCTTCATAATAAAATAATTCAGTGATATATCTGAATCTTTTTAAAATCTTACTTATTGTTATTGTAAAAGTGATGCTCAGAAGGGTTTTGGTAATCTAAGTCAGATAAAAAGTACATTTTGTATACAATGTCACCAATTTCTTCACTCTCTCCTTATTTTTCCCTCTCATTAGCAACCACTAGTGGTATCCTTCATTTTCAAAATACGGTTCTGTGAGTCTCTTTGGGAGAATAACTTCTCTGACCAGTGGGAAACTTAGCCTCTCTACAGAAGTTCTGATGCCTTATTAGCAAACTAATAGGCCTATGAGGAAAAATCTCCATTAAAGAAGTCTCCTGTGTTTGATGGCCAAAGGAAGCCACCTTATCATGAAACTCTTCCCCTGTACAGAGGCTCCATGGGGAGACTTGCTTGCCCAAGCTGCTTTAGCAAAAGCTTTTCACAGTAAGTAGGGAAGTCATGGTCAAAGATAATTGGTCTCTAGGAAATTGTAGCTAGGTGATAGAGTTCTACTTTGACTGATTAATCCTTTGTTTTGGTATCAATAATCTTTGTAGCAGCTCAACCCTTTGTAGTAGCCACCGTTTGTAGTAGCAAAAAATTTATAATAGCCTCCTCCCTCACAGTAGCAACATCCGCAACTTTTTTATTGATATGAATGTTATGCTGTAATAATTTTTACTCTTGAAGTTGTGAATTGATTTGTAACCCTATATAAACTCTGGCCGTCCTAAAATAAAATGTGCATTGGTCCACTTGCCTCTGCATCCCTCGTGGCCTGACTACGGTTGCAGTTACCCTGGTCCAACAAGTGGCACGGCTGCATTTGTTCACTGTGTTCCCACCAATTCCAAACCTCCTGTTGGCCTTCCAAAGACAGATAAAATACCAATTAAGACAAAGGGAAATTAAAACAAAAAACAACAATGAAGGAAGAACAAACAGCAGCAAAAACAACCCCACTTCTTTCCCGTTCCTGGAGTTCCCTTCAATAAATATTATTTTATGCGATCTGTTACACATAGCTATTGCAACTATGTGATCCTCTCCAGAGAATATTCTTCTTTGTTCTCACTGTGTGTGAATAACTAGAGGTCTGCATACTTTATCATGTTCCAGTTACTTTTGTTCCCTTTACTACCCAGTGCAGTCACTGGTAGATTTACAGGCATATTCAGGTTACCAAAAATGAGGGAAATCATACAACCTATATTTATTTGGGTCTGACTTACTTCACTTAATATTATTTTCCCAAGTATTTCCATTTTCTTATGAATGGTGCAAAAATCATTTCTGATAAATTTGTAATATATATATATATATATATATTTTTTTTTCTTAGTCCCCTTTTCTGTGGAGGGTACATTTGGGCTGATTCTATATTATGGCTATGGTAAGCACTGCTTCAATGAATATGTTTGTACTGGTGGCTTTAGTGTGGCTTTAGTGTGCAATCAGATAAATGCCTAGAAGTTGGATTGCTAGATCCTAAAGAAGCTCTATGTTTAGACTTTTGAGGAACTTCTATCCTGCTTTCCAGAGTAGTTAACAAGTTTGCATTCCCATCAACAATATAGTTGTATTCCTTTCTGGCTACATCCCTTCCAGTATCTGGTATTGATAGTTTTCCTGATAACAACCATTCTAACTGATGTGATTGAGAATCTCAGTGTTTTTTAATTTGCATTACTTTCACGGCCAATTTGACCCTTCAGGTGTCATTGTTCAGTTGTAAGGAAGAGTGAAAAAACCTGTAGTCTATGCTCCCCCATAAGGCTGTTGACAGACAACATTTCCGAGAAGACCAAATGCCTAAGCAAACTCCTCCAGTTCTGCTCCCATAGAGGAACTTAGGATAGGAATTTCTCCAGCTGTGTTGTGATTTCTATAGCGGCCTCCTTGTTGTCACACACAGAAAGCCAAGTCCCCAATAGGTTTTTTTAGCTTTCTAAGAATATAATCTGCTTCCTTCAAACTTGTGGTATCTCTTAGGTTGCAGAAGGGTAAGTAGAGGCTCCTCAACTGCCAGCAACGTTGAAATGATAGGTATGAACATGACAGAGATTGCTAAACCGGTTATTTCCTGTTTTGACATTCATATTCAAGACCAGAAATAATCAATATTCTTAATTAGCTAGGGAGATACATGGTTCATTTAGGAGTAAAGAATTTTCTATCCTTAAATCAGGCTTCAAACATTTACCCAAAACAAAGCATACATGACAAAGTCAACCAGAGAAAAAGAAATAAAATGATCCTCTATTCCCCTGTAGTGACTGTTCTCCATCCGTGCTGCTAATCCATACCTGCTAATTCTGGATCTTAAGATTCATTGGAATGGAAAGATTTCAAATCAATCAACTGACATTGAGATTACAGTCAAAGCACAATTACATTTTTCCACGCATGGCTCTTTCTTTTAATATGTGTATATATATATATATATATATATATATACATACATACATATTAAAAGATATATATATATATATATATATATATATATATATATGACAATTCATATGCTTGTGTGCGCACCTGGTTTCACCCAATTGAAACCAAGTTGGTATATCTCATTCTGTGGAATACACAGGCATGAGCAAGTACTGGCACATTCTTTTATGGACAACAGAAGGCAAAGTGATGTTTTCCTCAGTTTTCTGACATGATATCTTTTTTATGTTACGCTAGGGCTTTCGGGTATGAACTCTGGCTATCCTGGCGCCCTCATTCTTGTAATCATCTTCATCCTTATACGATGACCACCCCACCCCGATCATGTCCTATAAAATCCTCATACATTGAAAATTCTACCCACTTACCTTAAATAAAATAGTAAATAGGATAGATACCTATGGGCAATTCAAAATTCTTTTCAGCTGTCATCAAATGATGATGTAAAATCCTCATGAGCAGAGCCTTCCTGCTTTTGTCTCACAGAAGAGTGAAGATATAAACATATCATGCACAAAACTTATATGTCATGGGGATACATAAAATAAAAAGAGAGGAAGAACAATGAAGCCAAATGAAATTTAGTGATATCAAAGGATATAATCAAACAAAATTGAATAGAATATCAAATGAAATAAGATTTATACCAACAGAGTAGAGAGATGGTGAAAAAATCAAGCTGAATGGAGGAGGAGCAACAGAGCCCTAGCTAAGCTTGCTCCAACATCCCAGTTTTATCACTCCAGAGAAACTTTTACTCCCAGAAAGACAGTCCAAGTAAGTTATAACAGTATAGGCATTCTGACCAGAAAGGAAAAGTTGACTTTGCTGGCCTGAAAACACAGATTTGAGTGTCACACCATGCCACCGTGCCATTGCCGGCACCTGCCCAGCACCCAGCATTCTGTGCACCTAAAGCACACAATGGTAACCAGGAAGAAATCCTCTAGAGGGCGGCAGACATTCACAGATCTCAGGCTGAGCACAGATGGGTCTAGATCACAGAGAAAACATGAGTACCCCACAAAAGACATTCTCACTCACATCCACAGAGCAGCTTCTGGAAGATACCCTTCCCTCACTGTCAGAGTGAAGCGCCATCTTTCACACTGGCACTGGCATAGACCCAGTCAGACAAGACTGGAAATAAGGCAGGCCAGGGGAAAGCGAGGACAAAGGGGTCATCTCTGACAAGGACAAGAGTGACTGAACTGTGAGAGCCAGCTCAGCCCTGGAGAGCAACCTCCACCCAGGCAGGAGTATGATTCCTGGGCCTAGGCTCACAGACTCTGGTAAAAAACTCAGCCAGAGGTGCTGCGCCCACCCTGCCCCGCCCCACCAATGCTGTGGCTGCCAACTCTCCAGTAGCTGGTATTTCTAAAAGCAAACCAAAAGTGACGAGCAGGTACTGGTGGCACAGAACAATCAGGCAGGAGAGTAAACAGTTCCCAAGGCAGATAAATGGTCCCATTGCAGAGGTAGCCAAATTAAAACCAGCAAATGGAGCTAAATTCCACAGCCACCATGGCCCAGGAGAAGGCCCTGCCCAGTAGGGAAGAACCTCCCCTGGGACAAGCAACTCTCAGTCAGGTACACAAGGCTGGAGGCACTCCACCCTGCTGAGTCCAAAGCCTATTGAGAGCCAGGTGTTAAAGGCAGTGGGCCCCACAGCAGATGGGAGGAGTCACAATTCCTGAGACTGTTCAAAGTCCCCCATCTACTGAGGACACTGAAGTCCTACCTGCAAGCTGTGTGAAGCACAGATCCCCAGGATTTAACTAACAGAGAAGGAGGGTCAGAGCAGATCCACCCCCTGCAAACTGAAAGCATATCAAACCAGCCAAGCAGCAGGAAAATAGACTGTAGACCATCGCAAGGAAACCACACACTGGAGAGAGTCCACCCAAAATAGGAATACTCCATTGTTTTGAACCTTTTCTAAACTTTTTAATTTTTTATTTTCAAGTTTTCATTTTGGTTTTTGCTTTCTGTTTTTATTTGTTTGTTTCATTTTTTTGTGGTAATTTTTTGTGTTTTGTGCGTTTGATTTCCTGTTTTTTTTTCTTTGATTCTCTTTTCACATTTTCTTTCTTTAAAATTACTTTCCTTTGACTAACACCTTTGCTCTTTTCTTTTGACTCTCCATTGTCTATCATTTTAATCTCATTCTTTGTACGGATTCTACTCTTCTCCACCTTTCCACTTCCCTGAAACTAAACCAAAAACATCACCCTCCTTTCATTTTACTCTACTCTCTTCATGACCCCTAACTTACCCTCCTAAATTTACTTCCAGAAACTCCAGACTGCAATGACCACTGATTGTCAGATAGAGGGTATCCCTGTTCAATCCAAGTGAATCAAAGGGGTTCATAGAGGAACCCCACCAGTCCCAAAAGAACTTAATATAAGTAAAAAAAAATGATCATAGGGTTATAACGGTAAATAAGTAACTACTGAATACAGTGCTAGTTATATTAAAATTGTATTCTTTGAGGACACCAAATCTGATTTTAAAGATGAAAAAGAGAGGGAAGGTATCTGTATATAATTGTGAACTTCTAAGATTTATACAACAGTACTTGGTAAGGTCGGCTTTGGGTCTTAAATGGTGCTCACAGGTGCTTGTAGATTGCATTTTCCAATAAAAATAGGCAGAAAAAGCACAAGAAAGATGGAAAGCCAGGGAATCTCATCTCCCACGCAAAAAAAAACAGGAAGCAGAGCAGACAATCAAAGGCCTAGAAGAAAACCCTCAAAATGCTCTACACACTCTACTAAAAAATTTTAAATGAAAAGTTTCAATCAATACATAAATACATCCATAAAGTAATAGGGGATTTAAGGGCCTCCACAAATAGATAAATAAAATTCAAGCGTCTAATGAAAAAATAGCTACCCAGATAAAATATTTGAGAGACAGCACTCTGAACCAAATTAAGGATGTAAATAAATCCATACAGGACCTAGGATAAAATTATAGTAAAGACATAGAAGCCATGAAGAAACACCAGTCAGAAGGAAAAGAGATTCAAAATCAAGTAGCTAGCCTATAGACCAGACTAGATGAAGCAGATGATCAAGTCTCAGAAACTGAAGATTTCCTAGAATCTATGGAGAAAAACAAAAATTACAAAACCAATCCAATTGTCAAAACAGATCACTCCAGGAGCTCCAAGATAAAACAGGAAGCCTAATTTAAGACTAGTAGGTATCGAGGACAACCTAAAGAGAGAAGTCAATGGAACAGGCAACCTGTTTAATAGAAAATTATCTGAGAACTTCCCAAATATCCAGAAGGATGGGCCTATCAAGATACAAGACACTTTTCAAAACCCAAACAGACCAGACCAGAATAGGACATACCACTGACACATTGTGATCAAAACAGGATCAATAGAGACCAAGGAAATAATCCTTAAAGCAGTTATGGAGAAGAAAATAATCACATATAAAGGAAAAGCAATCAGAATTATCCTACTTCTCAGCAGAGACCATGAAAGCAAGGAGAGCCTGGAATGAGGTATGCTGAACCCTAAATAAAAATAACTATCAACCAAGAATACTGTACCCAGCTAAACTCTCATTCACAGCAAAGGTCAAATAAAAGTCTACCACAGTAAGGAAAAACTGAAACAACCTGCCGGGCCAGCCAGCAGGGAAACGGGAATCCTGACTGAGGGGCGGCGGGGATAAGGAAAAGGAAAAATAAGGCAAGAGAAAAAAGACAAGAGACAAAGATGGGGTACGGGAGGTCTGCAGCCGTAAGGTTGAACCTCAAGACTACAGCAACAGTTTATTCTCACTCCCAGCTTATATGCAGTTTTGGAACCAGGGAATAGCATAGAATTGTTAAAATTCCAGAACATAAAGAGGATTTGAAGTTTGCAACATTTGATTACAGTAGACACAGGACAAGGTTGATTAACATAGGAATCTACTCCATTGGACATAGCAAGGTGGGGACATAGCAAGGTGGGGACATAGCAAAGCAATTCCCGATAGTGGCTGTGAACAATTGTCCTTGCCTTTAGCATATCCTGGCGGTAACAGCACAGCCTGAGGTCAGGATGAGCTTAGCAGCTAGCTCGGCTCCTGACAATTCCCCTGTCTTTGTATTAAAAGAAGCGAACCCGCCTGTCTTAGGTGGGGTGGGTACCCCAGCCTGCCTTACCCGTCTTAGGGAACAACTTCAGAGCATTGCTGAAGCCCCATGTCTTAGGTCGGTTTAGGCTGGCACAGCCTCATACCCGTCTCTGGCTGCGGTTCCTCTCGGGGGAAATTCATTTACTTGGAGCTTGACCTCATGCAGCTGGCTGGCTAAACACACGAAAGAGTTTTGCAATATGCGTACAATTCAAGAAAGGCATAGGCAAGCCATCAGCAAAAGTATCCCTGGGCCGAGCAATGTCATTAGCAGCCCCTTAACGTTAGTTAAGGAAGGGACATACTGTTGAAGTTGTTCAAACAGTTCTTTTGCTGTTTCTGCCACTTTAAAGTCCAAAGGCGGAGCCTGTTCTAGTCCGGCTATTTGTCTATGGAGTTGAAAGAGATCTAAGGACAAGTTATTATGGTGCCAAATACCATTTAGATGTGCTACAACTTTTTCCCAAGGATAGCTCGACCCATTATACTTATGGAGGGTCACACAAATAAAGTCAAACCCAGCATGGCAGCGCACCCATGGCAAAGTTTGTAAGGCACGAATTTGTTCTCCCAGTGACAACACAGATTCATACAATGCTTCTAATTTTTGTTCTACCTTATCATCAATCCTGTCTTGAAAATGCAGGGCTTGCGTGGTATTATGAGCAAGCTGATTAACATAGTGAGCTGTCTGCACATTTTGTGTTAAAGCCACAGTAGCCACTGCAGCAGAAGCACCTAAGGAAATAAAGGCAACAATGCCTGCTATTAATAGCCCTACAAATTGTCTAGGGCGCATAAGCTCTTTTAAATGTTTTAACACTTGAATACCTGTTTCTTCAAACCAAGCTTCAGATAAGTTTACAGGAAGCATAACAAATGGTGGTTGCTTAATAATAATTACAGAATCAGTAAGACCATTATACAAGCAATTTGTAAAAGAACAGTTAGTGCAGGTAACATTGAAATACATGGCTCCTATAGAAATATTAAAAGGTCCATACATAATAGCATAAGGGGGTGTTACACAACTTATAATATTTTTTAAAGAAGTAGAAGTGGGCCAGGAGATATGATTCAGGGCAGCCACTAACATCCAGACATGGCGTTGAGGGCGTCCATTCATCCACCACAGACCTGGGTTCAACTTGTTGGTGAGATTAGCTCCAGACCAGTCCATCAGCTGAGAATTAGTTCCTGAAATATTGGTTTTAAAAGGGTGATCATGTCTACACTTTACGGGGTGCAGTTTTCCCGTGGATTCTACAATTTGAGAGGAGTTGATGCAGCGAGGTATCATGAAGGACGAGGTAGAATTGGCATGTACAGGAAAACCAGTAGGCAATGAAGTCATTTGTATATTATATACTTGACTATTATCAGGAATCCAAATTCTATGATTTATGGATTGCATTACAGTACAGTCTGGAATATAACTGTTGGAGTCAGTTGTAAAGCATAAAGGGGCTCCAATGCCAGAAGCTGCAAAATCTCCCATCTTAACGTTCTGGACAAAAGGGTCTGGAGCTGTACCGTACGCTGATCTGTTGACATGGACGAACACCTCAGCTCCCTCCCAGGTCGCAGGGTACACATCGGTGGATCTGGCACATAAGCCCAGTTGGTCAGCGCTTGTACCATTCTGATGAGTTTCCACAATCCGAACACAACGCTCAGGTAGCCAGCGGGCATCATTTTCATCCTGTGAAAAAACACAGACATGTCCTCGACCCCATGTCAATACTGGATCGGGCCCGTGCCAAGCACTTGTTAAAGGATCTTTCCACTTAACTTGGACAAAAGCTCTTTGCTCTCTCTTTTCCCAGAACCGCTGTGCTGCAGAGTGGCCATTGCAGTCCAAATTTAAAAAATTTAGTATGAATAAAGTATGAGAAAGTATACTTACAGGAGAGAAGGGGTATAGTTCCCCCCCTTTTAATTTAGAAATTTGGTGTTTTAACAACCCGTTGGCCCGTTCGACAATTCCTTGACCATGAGGATTATAGGGAATTCCTGTAGAGTGAACAATTTGGTAAGATTTGCAAAAAGTTTGAAAAGCTCGTCCAACATATCCCGGACCATTATCAGTTTTAATTTGTTTAGGAAGTCCCATAGTGGCAGAGCAGCATAAGGCATGGGAGATATAATATTGCCAGCTATCCCGCTAAGAGGAGTAGCCATAATAAAATTAGAGTGTCTATTGTAACATGGACAAAACAGAGCCGTCCAAAAGAGGGGATGTGGGTAACATCCATTTGCCACACATGGTTGGCCACTAAGCCTCGAGGGTTAATGCCATTGGAGGGCACAGGCAGGAAGGTAGCAGAGTTGGGACAAGTTTTTACAATTTGACGAGCTGCCTCACGAGTAATATGAAATTGCTGATGTCAGGCATGACTGTATTCATGGTGGGCACCATGTGATTGCTTTGCCAAGTCAATTTGAGAGAGAAAAATTTGGGTAGCCTCATCCGTAATAGCATTGTCCTCACTTAATTGTAAGAAGAGGCAAAGTGAAGTAATTTGTTGGAGGGACAATGATGTGAAATTGTGCCCACAAAATTGTCCCAAGCAATGGCTCAGGAATCACAATGAGTGTAAAGCCATTCTTGCTGTTGTAAAGTATAGGGGATATAAATAACCTGTGGATCTCGTCCAAGATACTTACAAGATTCCACACGGTACATATGGACTAAGGTGGCTACCAATTCATAATAAGGAATTAATACTTTTGAAGGAGTAGCAGGCAAGGAAAACCACAAAAGGGGTCCCTTCTGCCAAAGGACCACTGTTGGAGAATGAGGTATAGTTAAAATATAAGCTTCCCAAGGGGCTGAGTAATCTATATAATTTACATATTGGGAAGAAATGGCAGAATTTACTATGCTCAAGGCTTCGACTGCTTCAGTTGTCATTACTCTGGGAGATGTAGGGTCAGGGTCCCCCTTCAACAGACCAAACAGAAGGAAAATTTTGGCGAGTAGAAGAGAGAGCCCGCTCTACAAAGCTTTGACACAAGGTGGGGCTGTTCGCCATGCCTTGGGGCAACACTAGCCAATGGTACCGTTTCATGGGTTCTTTAAAATTAGTAGAGGGGACACTAAATGCAAAGCTTTTGCAATCTTGAGGAGCAAGGGGTATGGTATAAAAACAATCTTTCAAGTCAATTATAATTTTGTAAGTATTTTGAGGAATTGCCATAGGCGAAGGCAAACCCGGTTGTAATGCCCCCATAAGTTCCATGGTGGCATTTACTCATCTGAGATCCTGTAGGAGTCTCCATTTACCAGATTTCTTTTTAACAACAAAAACAGGCGAATTCCATGGGAAAGTAGTAGGAGCAATGTGGCCCAAGTCCAGCTGTTCCTGTACCAGCTGTTGGGCAACAACAATCTTTGCAATTGATAGGGCCTCTGATCCACCCACACCGGTGTGTCTGATAACCATGTAATAGGATCGGCATGAGGGACAGGATGAGCAGCCTCCCCTGTTAAAAATATCCCAGCCCTGTCTAGGAGGTCGGGGCTGAGGTTGAAAGGGTTCTCTAATTATTTGTTGATGACTTCCCAATCCTCCTGAAGGCAGTTGACGAGTGACTGCGTCACTAGGGCTAAACAAATAAACTCCCATCTTTTCCATAATATCTCTGCCCCACAAATTTATGGGCAAATGATCTGGAAAGTCCCAGAATGCCCCTCACCATCTCTCCAGGTAAGGATGGCACTGCTTTGTTGGGTGTCTGTGACATGGCCAATCCCCTGTAAGGATGTAAGAAACGCGGTAAGAGGCCAGGTGGAAGGCCAATGTCTCTTGGCTATCACAGACACATCTGCTCCTACATTTAACAGACCTCGGAACGGCTTTCCTTGTATATAAATTGTAAGCTCGGGCCTTTCCCGTTTTATGTTTTGAACCCAAAATATGTCTGAGGACCCAAAACTCCTTTCTCACCTTTTAATAGATCAAATAAGGGTTTTAATTCAGCTGTGGACAATTTAAGATAAGGGCGAAGCCAATTAATATCTCCCAGAAATTTTTGAAAATCATGCAAAGTACGCAAATGAGAAGTCTTAACCTGTAATTTCTAACTAGTAAAATAATAAGGACCCAAAATATGACCAAGAGGGATTTTTATTTTTCTCTGCCTGGGCTGGCTTTGAACTATCCAAAGAGTCTTAGCCATAAAAGCCCTTTTTATTTCCAATTAAACCAATAGGAGAACAAAAGGAGTAGAGTTTACCTGTAAGTTGCTAAGAATTGACCACCAAGTAGTTGCCAGAGTTTTTCTGTAACACTTAAAGAACGGCAGACTGAATGGGGTCCAAGTGTCATTAAATCTAGTCATATTATTTAACCTTACCTTACTGGCACGTGAAAGAGAAAACAAATGAATAACAATAAAAGTCTCAGCTTCAGTCGATCTGAAGTGGCTGTGTCTTCCATCCCAAATTAGCAGGCCAGCAGGAGAGATGGTTTGCATCTGGATAATTCTGTATTAGAGTTCCCTGGATAGGCTGTCACATTTCCTGCTTGTTGCCTGTAAATTTCTACACAGACTGGTTAAGGGCATTTTAAAACAAATTTTAGAAGGCTTGGGCCTTTAACCATCCTTCTAGTCACAAAATCCACACAGATTGAAGGCCAACCAAGTCTGCTCTCTGTAGCAACCAGGGCAGTTCCTGAGTCACAAACAACTCTCAGTTTGGGAGCCGACTGTGGAGGCAGCTTTCTGTAGCCACAGACTGCCACGGTTCACTCAGCTAGCACACATGTCAACCTGTATCCTATAAAGCAAAATGTTAATTTGGGGTCCGGAAAATTTAGGTTAATAGTCACACCTGTGCAGTTATTTCAAAATGACTCTGGTCCCTTGATCTTAAAGAGTTTATGAGAGCACAGCGAAAAATAGAGAAAAAAAATGGAGAAGCAAAATCTTAGTCTATACCAAAGAATTGTCAGGATTAGATGTACACTTGACTCTTAGCATAGATAGACATAAAGAATAACATACTGGTTGTACATTATTGTACTTATATCACGTGCTGTATATTAGAACCTTTTGGAGTTTTTCTTAGACACATTTGTTTGCTCCCAAACATGATCAGTTTGGGTTTAAAACCTGTTTTTGTTTTGTTTTTAAGTTTTACCAACACATAGACATAGACATACATACACATACAGACAATGTGCACACGTTTTGGGGCGCGCTTAGAATTGTTCTTTAATTGGCCATGTAAGTTTTTCTGGAATTCCAGTGGCAAATGATATTATTTTGCCTATATTCTAGAACCACGTGGTTAGATAGTAAACAACAACAAAAAAAAAACCTTTTCAGCAAACCAAAATTTTCAGATCATCCGAGAAGCGAAATTTTGAGAAACCAGTTTAGCTCACAAAGGGAACATATGGGAGACAGGGTATGAACAGACAGTGAGCTCACAGTAAGACACCTTCATCTTTCAGCATTTGACTTGTAAGGCACCTTTGAAATGCAAGGCCACAGGACTCTGCCCAGCCTCCAGGAATTTGGCATGCTTGTTACCTGGGGGATGGGCAGGCTTTCACTCCATCCAATCCTATTGTCTACCATGTGCTCAATGCTAGAGAAAGCTTATGATTTAGCCAAACAAGCAGAATTTAACTGAGTCTCCAAACTTAAATATCAATAACAAGAATAGAAAAACTTTCTTTGAGTCTTCTGAAGCAGATGTTAAACAAATATCCATACCCATCCTATGTCGCAGGCAGAGTTTAGAGGGAGGCAGAAAAAGAGATAGAGAGAACTTCATCTGCCTGAGCACTCATAGAACTTAGGTAAGTCCTGCGAAATATTCCAAATATATAAGATTGGGCTCAAACTTGAGCAGCTTTCCTGAAACAATTTAGACTTGAGGAGCAACCAGCTGAGCTGAACTAGAGATCAGTTGTCTCCAAACACCCACAATTGCTGATATCCTTGACCTAGCCCAGTGGATTTATGGAAAATGTAAGCTCCAGGCTAATGGTCACTCACCCTGGTTGGGGTTTCAAATCTGTCCTGGTGGATGGAGATAGAGCGCTCGGTCAGGAGAAGCTGCTTTAGTGGTGTTAGCATTTCCCTAGCTTCAGGTCCCTTCCCCCTGCTATCAGCCTGTACCTAGGAGTGCTGTAAGTCTTCCAGGACTCCCTTTAAAGGAGTTTGTTGTTCTGGATGAAGCTGTGATAATAGAGCTATAACTGATTTTAACATATTTTCAATGTAGGTCAATCTATCTTTAGTAGGTTCATTGCATAATTTCTCCTCAGTGTCTGAGCCATCTCAGTCTTCCTTACTATCTAGCCTATTGGGTTCAGGTCTTTGTTAATTTTTCTCAGCTCTTCCCGGGCAGCAGCATATGCTCCCAGGGCTGGGCAACACTCATCAGGTCCCTGTTCAGTTTCTCCAGTCGACTGATCGAATTTAATCTATTCATGTCTAAGATCTAAGCAATCTTGGACCAGATACCAAAGAATAATAGCATCCACTGAGGTTTTCTCAGGGCCAGTTGCATTATAATGTTCCCTTTTTTTTCTAGCAAGTTTCTAAGTTATTGGTTCCTTCCTTCAGGAACTGGGGGCATGCTTCCTCAATAAAGTAAAAGAAACGTTCTAAGTTACATTGGCCAACTTTCACTGCCCGGGCATTAAGCATGCCTTTGGGGGCCTGCATGTATAGCATGCAGCCTATACTTTATCCCATAATTTATTACTCCCGACAATACTGTCTCCTCCCGCTCTCCTTCCCAAGCATTCGGACGTCCTTACCTGAGCGGAGGTCCTCCGCCGTTGATCCCAGGCCTTCAAGTTTCTGTTCCAGGCGCCAAACCTGCTGGGCCAGCCAGCAGGGAAACGGGAATCCTGACTGAGGGGCGGCGGGGATAAGGAAAAGCAAAAATAAGGCTAGAGAAAAAAGACAAGAGACAAAGATGGGGTACGGGAGGTCTGCAGCTGTAAGATTGAACCTCAAGACTACAGCAACAGTTTATTCTCACTCCCAGCTTATATGCAGTTTTGGAACCAGGAAATAGCATAGGATTGTTAAAATTCCAGAACATAAAGAGGCTTTGAAGTTTGCAACATTTGATTACAGTAGACACAGGACAAGGTTGATTAACATAGGAATCTACTCCAGCGGACATAGCAAGGTGGGGACATAGCAAAGCAATTCCCGATAGTGGCTGTGAACAATTGTCCTTGCCTTTAGCATCACAGTAAACACAGGACAAGGTTGATTAACGTAGGAATCTACTCCAGCGGACATAGGAAGGTGGGGACATAGCAAGGTGGGGACATAGCAAAGCAATTCCCGATAGTGGCTGTGAACAACTGTCCTTGCCTTTAGCATATCCTGGTGGTAACAGCACAGCCAGAGGTCAGGATGAGCTTAGCAGCTAGCTCGGCTCCCGACAAAACAATATATATTCACCAAACCAGCTTTAGAGAAAAATCCTCAAAGATGTATTCCACAGGGACAATAATCAAGATCACAATACAGACAGAGAAATGAATCCTAAATAGAAAACCAGAATACTAGGTCAAGAATTGGGAAGATACGGCTTTTAACAAAATATCTATAATGAAAGGATCAAACAATCATCTCTCAATCCTAACTGTCAATATTAATGTAGTTAATTCTCCAATTAAATGATATATGCTCATAAGTTGGACCAAAAATAAAGATCCATCTTTCTGCTGTCTCCAAGAGACACATCTATCCAGCAAAAGCAAAGATCTTCTAAAAGAGAAAAGCTGGAATAAAATCTACCAAGCAAATGGCCCCCATAAGCAGGCTGGTGTTGCAATTCTAAGAGTCAGATAAAATTGACTTCAGATTGAAAACAGTAAGAAGAGACAAAGAAGGTTAATACATACTAATAAATGGATCTCCCCTACAGGAGGATGTAACCATCCCAAATATCTACACCCAAAATACAGGAGCACCCAACTTCACCAAACAAACACTACTCTAAATACACTCATAGACCCAAACACATTGATAGTTGGAGACTTTAACACTCCACTGTCACCTTTAGAGAGATCAACACACCAAAAACTGAACAAAGAAAACACAGAACTAAACAACTTCATAGACCAACTAGACTTAACCGACATCTACAGAATATTCCATCCAGCAACACCAGAATACACATTCTTTTCAAAGCACATGGAACATTCTCCAAAATAGATCATATCTTAGGGCACAAAGAAAATTAATACAAATTCAGAAGTATTGAAATCATTCCATGCACTCTCTCAGACCACAGTGGAAAAAAATTAGAGCTCAACTCAAACAACCACTACAGAAAATCCTACAATTCATGGACACTAAACATCACATTGTTGAACCATTAGTGGGACATTGAAGAAATTGGAATGAAATTCAAATGTTTATGAAAATAAACCAAGCTGAGCACACAAAATACTAGCTATATGGGACACAGCAAAGGCAGTACTCAGAGGAAAATTTATATCTCTGATTGCCTACATCAACAAACTGGAGAAACAGCAATTCAGCAACTTAAAGAAGCACCTTAACCTCCTTGAAAGAGAACAACAAGCCAAACCCCAAGGCAATAGATGGAAGCAAATAATTAAAAACAAATCAGTATTAAAATCGAAAGAATCAACAACACTAAGATTTGGTTCTTTGAAAAAATTAACAAGATAGACAGACTCCTAACAAATCTGATTTTTTAAAAAAGGCAGCACACCCACATAGACAAGATCAGAGATGAAACAGGTAACATCACCACAAAAACAACCAAAATTCAGAAAAAAGTAAGTGACTACTTTGCAAACCTTTACACCAACAAATTTGAAAACCTGGAAGAAATGAATGATTTCCTAGCAAAAACTGATATCCATAAACTCAACCATGAAGATTTAAATCTTCCTAACAGACCCATATCCAGCATTGAAATAGGAACGACAATAAGAGATCTCCCATCCAAGAAAAGCCCAGGTCCAGACGGATTCACAGCAGAATTCTACAAGGCCTTCAAAATAGAACTGACACCAATATTTCTCAAACTCTTCAATGAAATTGAAAGAGAACGTTCACTACCAAACACATTCTGTGATGCCAGTATAACACTCATCCCCAAACCAGGCAGGGACTCATCAAGGAAAGAGAACTATAGACTGATTTCCCTGATGAACATTGGTGCAAAATTCTCAACAAAATTCTGTCCAATCAAATTCATCAGGTCTTCAAAAAATCATACACCATGATCACACTGGATTCATCCTAGGGATGCAAAGTTGGTTCCATATATGCAACTCAATTAATGTAACCCACCACATCAACCACAGCAACGTAAAGAATCACATGGCAGGTAAGCATGCAGGGAGGCAGTTTTAATAATGTATACAACATGCCCCCAAATCCTTTATACAGTGTGCTTAAGGGCAGCCAGTTTGGTTGAGCAAATAATGTCCATAATGACATAATATTATCTATGTATTTTTGTAAGTTTTACAAGTCAAAGTTATAAAAATTCATTGAAAGTTTGGCTATTTGTCTGCTCAATAGACAACATATTAGAAACGAGTCAGGTACTATGGTTTAGGCAGGCAGGCAGGAAAGAAGGAATGCATGTTTAATATTGAACAAAACATGCCCCCAATTCCTTTCTGTATTGTGCTTAAGGCCAACAAGATTTTTTTATGCAAATAATGTCCCTAATGACTTAATAGTATCTACGTTTTGTTTTAAGTTTCTTCAAGTATAATTTATAAAAAATTTCCATGAAAGTTTTGCTATTTGACTGCTCAATAGACAACATTGTAGAAACGCAAATCAATATTCAGGCACTAGAAGATAGGCAAGCAGGCAGGCAGACAGGCATTTTTAATAATGTATTAAACATGCCCCAAAATCCACTATACATTTTTCTTTAGGGCAGCCAAGTTGGTTGAGCAATTAATGTCCATAATGACATAATAGTATCTATGTTTTGTTGTAAGTGTTTTCAAGTCTAAGTTATAAAAAAACTTCCATGAAAGGTTTGCTATTTAGATGCTCTATAGACAACACCGTAGAAACTCAACCCAATATTCAGGCACTAGACAATAGACAGACAGGCAGGCATGCAGGCAGGCAGGCAGACAGGCAGGCAGACATTTTAAATAAGTATCAAACATGCTCCCAAAATATTAAACATTGTGCTTTAGGGCAGCCAGATTGGTTGCTCAAATAATGTCCATAATTACATAAGAGTAGCTTTGCTTTGTTGTTAGGATTTTCAATTCGAATTATAAAAATTCCAGGAAAGCTTTGCTATTTGCCGGCTCAATACACCACATTGTATAAAATCAAAAATATATTCAAGCACTAGGGGTTAGGCAGGCAGGCAAGGAGGCTGGCAGGCACTCGGGCAGGCAGGCATTTTAATAATGTATACAACCTGCCCCTTAAGCCTTTATACATTGTGCTAAAGGGCATCCAGATTGGCTGAGGAAATAATGTCCATAATGACATAATAGTAGCTGTCTTTTTTTGTAAGTTAATCAAGTATAAGTTATAAAAATTCCGTGAATGTTTTGCTATTTGCCTCCTCAATAGACAACACCGAAGAAACTCTCGTCAATATTCAGGCACTAGGGATTAGGCAGGCAAGCAGGAATGCAGGTAGGCAGGCATGTTTAATAGTGTATAAAACCTGCCCTAAAATCCTTTACACATTGTTCTTAAGAGTAGCCAGTTTGGCTGAGCAAATAATGTCTACAATGACAGAATAGTAGCTATGATTTTTTGTAAGTTTTTCAGGTCTAAGTTATAAAAATTCCATGAATTTGACTGCTCAGTAGACAACATCGTGTAAATTCAAGTCAATATTCACCTACTAGTGGTTAGGAAGGCAGGCCGGCAAACAAGCATGTGGGCAAGCAGATAGGCAGGCAGGCATTTTTAATAATGTACACACCACTGCCCAAATCCTTTATACATGGTGCTTAAGGGAAGCCAGATTGATTGAGAAAATAATGCCCATACTGAAATAATAGTAGCTTTGTTTTGTTGTAAGTTTTGGCAAGTGAAAGTTAGGAAAATTACAGGTAAGTTTTGCTATCTGCCGGCTCAATAGACAAAATCACAGAAACTCAAGTCCATATTCAGGTACTAGTTTTAAGGAGGGCAAGAAGGTAGGCAGGCAGGCAGGCAAGCATGCATTTAATAATGTATACAACATGCCCCCAAATCCTTTATACACGATGCTTAAGCGCAGCCAAATTGGTTGAGCAAATAAAGTCCATAATGATATAATAGTACCTATGTTTTGTTGTAACTTGTTACAAGTCTAAATTACAAACATTCCATGAAAGTTTTGTTGTTTTCCTGCTCAATAGACAACATTGTAGAAACTCAAGTCAATATTCAGGCCCTAGAGGTTAGGCTGGCAGACAAACAGAAAGGCAGGCAGACAGGCAGGAAGATAGATTTAATAATGTATACAACATGTCCCCAAATTCACTATACATTGTGCTTAAGAGCAGCCAGATTGGGTGAGCAAATAATGTTCATAATGGTATAATAGTAGCTATGTTTTGTTGTATGTTTTTTTCAAGTATAAGTTATAAAATTTCGATGAAAGTTTTGCTGTTTGTCTCCTCAATGGACAACATCGTAGAAACTCAAGTCAATATTCATGCCCTAGGGGTTAGGCAAGCATGCAGCCAGGCAGGAGGCAGGCATTTTTAATAATGTATACAGCATGCCCTCAAATCCTTTACACATTGTTCTTAATGGTGGCCAGTTTGGCTGAGCAAATAATATCCATGACAGAATAGTAGCTATGTTTTGTAAGTTTTTCAGATCTAAGTTATAAAAATCCATGAAAATTTTGCTATTTGACTGCTCAGCATATAACATCATGGAAACTCAAGTCTATATTCATGCACTATGGGTTAGGAAAGCAAACCAGCAGACAAGCATGCAGGCAGGCAGATAGGCAGGCAGGAATTTTTAATAATGTATACAACATAATAATGTATAATGTATACAACATTGCCCAAATCCTTTATACATTGTGCTTAAGGGTAGCCCGATTGATTGAGAAAATAATATACATAATGACATACTAGTAGCTTAGTTGTGTTGTGTTTGCAAGTCAAAGTTATGAAAATTCCATGAAAGTTTTGCTGTTTGCCTGCTGAATAGACAACTTCGTAGAAACTCAAGCCAATATTCAGGCACTAGGGGTTAGGTAGGCAAGTAGGCAATGTATACAACATGCCCCCAAATCATTTACACATTATTCTTAAGGGCAGCCAGACTGGTTGAGCAAATAATGTCCATTACGACAGAATAATACCTGTGATTTGTTGGAAGTTTTTTCAAGTCTAAGTAATAATAATTACATGAAAGCTTTGCTATTTGCCTGCTCGAAAGACAATATCTTAGAAGCTTAAGTCAATATTCATGCACAAGGAATAAGGCAGGTAGGGGGGGCAATTAGGCAGGCATTTATAATAATGTATACACCATGCCCCAAATCCTATATACATTGTGCTTAAGGGAAGCCAAATAGATTGAGCAAATAATGTTCATAAGGAAATAATACTAGCTATGTTTTGTTATAACATTTTTCCAGTCAAAGTTATGAAAATTCTATGTAAGTTTTGCTATTCACTTGCTTATTAGACAGCATCATCGAAACTCAAGTCAATATTCAGGCACTAGTTTTAAGGAGGGCAGGCTGATAGAAAGGCAGGCACGCAGGCAAGCAGGCAGTCAGGGATTTAAATAAAGTATACAACATGCCCCCAAATCCTTTATACATTGTGCTTAAGCACAGACAGATTGGTTGAGCAAATAATGCCCATAATGACATAATAGTAGCTATGTTTTGTTGTAAGTAGTTAGAAGTCTAAGTTACAAACATTCCATGAAAGTTTTGCTCTTTGCCTGCTCAATAGACAACTTCGTAGAAACTCAAGTCAATATTCAGACTCTAAGGGTTAGGCAGGCAGGCAGGTAAGAAGGCAGGCAGACAGGCGGGCCAATAAATACAATAATGCATACAAAATGCCCCCAAATCCTCTGTATATTGTGCTTAAGGGCAGCCAGATTGGGTGAGCAAATAATTTCCACAATGAAAGAATAGTAGCTGTGTTTTGTTGTAAGTTTTTTTTAAGTCTAAGTGAGAAAAATTCCATGAAAGTTTTGCTATTAGCCTGCTCAATAGACAACTTAATAGAAACTCAAGTCAATATTCATGCACTAGGGGCAAGGCAGGCAGGCAGGCAGGAAGGCAGGCAGTTAGGCAGGCATTTATAATAATATATATACTATGACCCAGCCAGATTGGTTGTTCAAATAATGTCCATAATTTCATAAGTGTGGCTCTGCTTTTTTGCAAGGTTTTTCAAGTATAAGTTATAAATATTCCGTGAAAGTTTTGCTAAGTTCCTGCTCAGTAGACAACATTATAGAAACTCAAGTCAATATTCAGGCACTAGTGTCCCTAAGCTCTTCAGTTCAAAGCTAAAGCACGCTACCACTTTGAGCCACAGTGCCACTTCCGGTTTTCTGGTGGTTAATTGGAGGTAAGATTCTCAGGGAGTTTCCTGCCCCAGCTGGCTTTGAACCACAGCCCTCAGATCTCAGCCTCCTGAGTAACTGGGATTACAGGCAAGAGCCACCAGTGTCTAGCTCACAAAATTATTTTTTAAAGCTCCCCCAAGTGACCTGCCAGGGCAAGGAAATACTGCTTGTATTTTGCTAGATGCAGAGCAATAAAAACAACAAGACAAAAAAAAATATTCAGGTACTTGGGGTTAGGAAGGCAGGCAGGAAGGAAGGCAAGCAGGCAGGTAAGTAGGCATTTTTAATAATGGATACAAGCCCACAAATCCTTTAGACATTGTGCTTAAGGTCACCCAAATTGGTTGAGCAAATAATGTTCATAAGGACATAATAGTAGTTTTGTTTTGTTTGTATGTTTCTCAAATCTGAGTTATAAAAATTCCAGGAATGTTTTGCTATTTGCCTGCTTAATAGACAACATCGTAGAAACTCTAATCAATATTCTGGCACTACGGGTTAGGCAGGTAGGCAGGCATGTAGGAAGACAGGCAAGCAGGCAGCCATTTTTAATAATGTATTTAACATGCCCCCAAATTCACTATACATTGTGCTTAAGAGCAGCCAGATTGGGTGAGCAAATAATGTTCATAATGATATAATAGTAGCTATGTTTTGTTGTATGTTTTTTTCAAGTTTAGGTAATAAAAATTCCGTGAAAGTTTTGCTATTTGCCTTCTCAATCGACAACTCGTAGAAACACGTCAGGCACTAGGGGATAGGCAGGCAGGCGGGAAGGCCAGAAGTCAGGCAGGCAGGTGGCAGTGAGTCATTTTTACTAATATTTTCAACATGCCCCCAAATTCTTCATAAAGTGTGCTTAAGGGCAGAACAATTGGTTGAGCAATTAATGTCTATAATGACATGAGTAGCTATGTTTTGTTGTAATTTTTATCAAGTCTAAGTTATAAAAATTCTATGAAAGGTTTGCTCTTTGCCTGTACTTTAGACAACATCAAAGAAACACACGTCAATACTCAGACATGAGGTATTAGGCAGGCAGGCAGGCATGCTGGCAGGTATTTTTAATAATATATACAACATGCCACCAAATCATCAGGCATTGTGCATAAGGTAGCCAATTTATTGAACAAATATTGTCCATAAAGATATAATAGGAGCTAAGTTTTGTTGTAAATTTTTTCAAGTATAAGTTGTAAAATTCCATGAAAGTTTTGCTATTTGCCTGCTCAATAGACAACATCGTAGAAACTCAAGGCAATATTGAGAGTTAGTCAGGCAGGTAGGCAAACAGGCAAGAGGGCATCAAGCAGGCATATTTAATAGGAATAAAACATGCCCCCAATCCTTTATACATTGTACATAAGGGCAGACAGATTGGTTGAGCAAATAATGTCCATAGTGACATAATAGTAACTATGTTTTGTTTTAATTTTTTTGCATTTTATGTTTAAAAATTCCATCTAAGTTTTTCTATTTGCCTGCTCAATAGAAAACATGGTATAAACTGAAGCCAATATTCAGGCACTAGGGGTGAGAAAGGCAGGTAGGCAGGCGGGCAGGCATTTTTAATAATGTGTATATCATGTCCCAAAATCTTTTATACATTGTGCTTAAGGGAATCCAGATTGATTGAGCAAATATTGTCCATAATAACATAATAGTACCTATGTTTGTTGTGAATTTTTTCAATTCTACATTTTCAAAATTCCATGAAAGTTTTGCTATTTGCCTGCACTTTAGACAACATCGAAGAAAATAAGGTCAATATTCAGACACTAGGGGTTAGGAAGGCAAGCAGGGAGGCAGGCAGACAGGCACGCAGGCTGGGAGGCATTTCTAATAATGTATACAAAATGCCCCAAATTGTTTATACATTTTGCTTAAGAGCAGCCAGATTGGTTGAACAAATACTGTCAATAATGACACAATACTAGCTATGTTTTGTTATGAATTTTTTCATGTCTAAGTTTTAAAAATTCCATGAAAGTATTGCAATTTGCCTGTTCAACAGACAACATCGTAGGAACTCATGTCAATATTTAGGCATTAGAGATTAGGAAGGCAGGCAGGCAGGAAGTCATGCATGCAGCCCGATGGCAGGCATTTTAAATAATGTATACAACATGCCCCCAAATCCTTTATACATTGTGTTTATGGGCATCCAGACTTGTTGAGAAAATAATGTCCATAATGACATAATATTAGCTATGTTTTGTTGTAAGTTTTATCAAGTCTAAGACTGCAGGCAAGCAGTCATTATGAGGTACAGTAAACATCCGGTCATTATCACCCTTCTCTCAGAAATTCCAGCCTACAATAAACAAAACTTTGTGCACTGTTTCTGCATATCTGGGAACGCAAACCTTTTAAATGGTGTATACAATATGCCCCTAAGTCCTTTATACATTGTGCTTAATGGCAACCAGATTGGTTGAGCAAATAATGGACATGTTGACATAATAGTAGCTCTGTTTTTTGTAAATTATTTCGTTTTATTTTAGCCTAGGATTTCTGACAGAAGGTTTAGCATGTATGGCACTCAGGCAGGCATGCTGGCAGGATCTTAGGCAGGCAGAAAGGCATGCAGGCATTAGGTGGTACAATCAATATACTGTCATGATCACCCTTCTCACAGAAATCACTGGATACAATAAATAGGACTTGGTAAACTGTCTGCACACATCTGGAAGGCAAGCATTTTTAATAATGTTTACATCATGCCCCAAATTTCTTTATACATTTTGCTTAAGGATAGACAAATCGGTTGAGCAAATAAGGTCAATTATGACATAAGAGTAGCTATGTATTTTTGTAAATTTTCTCTGTTGATTGTACCATTGGTTTTCTGAGAGTAGGGTGATCATGGCAGGAAGGCAGGCAGGTAAGTAGTCAGACAGGTAGGTAGGCAGGCAAGCATTAGGTGGTATAGTCAACATCTTGTCATGATAACTCTTATCTCAGAAATCCGAGACTACAGTAAGCAGAACTTCCTGAACTGTCTCAGCACATTTGGTACGGCAATCATTTTGCTATTTGCCTGCACTTTAGACAACATCGAAGAAACTAAAGTCAATATTCAGACACTAGGGCTAAGGAAGGCAGGCAGCGAGCCAGGCAGAAAGGCACGCAGGCTGGGAGGCGTTTCTAGTAATGTATACAACATGCCCCAAATTGTTTATACATTTTGCTTAAGGGCAGCCAGATTGGTTGAACAAATACTGTCCATAATGACATAATCCTAGCTATGTTTTGTTGTAAATTTTTTCATGTCTAAGTTTTAAAAATTCCATGAAAGTATTGCAATTTGCCTGTTCAATAGACAACATCGTAGAAAGTCTTGCCAATATTCAGGCATTGGGGGTTAAGAAGACAGGCAGGCAGGAAGTCAGGCATACAGGCCAGCGGCAGGCATTTTAAATAATGTATACAACATGCCCCCAAATCCTTTATACATTGTGCTTATGGGCAGCCAGTTTTGTTCAGCAAATAATGTCCATAATGACGTAATATTAGCTATGTTTTGTTGTAAATTTTATCAAGTCTAAGTTATAAAAATTCTCTTGAAGTTTTGCTATTTGCAAGTTCAACAGAAAACATCATGGAAATTCAAGTCATTATTCAGGCACCAATGGTTACGCAGCCAGGCAGGAAATAGAACAGGCAGGCCAGCAGGCAGGCATTTTTAATAATATATATATATAATCGATGCCCCCAAATCCTTTATATATTGTGCTTAAGGGCAGCCAAATTGGTTGAGAAAATAAAATCCGTAATAAAATAATATTAACTATGTTTTGTTGTAATTTTTTTCAACTCTAAGTTATGAAAATTCCAGGAATGTTTTGCTATTTCCCTGATGAATAGACAACATCGCAAAAACTCAAGTCAATATTCAAGCACTAGGGGTTAGGCAGGCAGGTAGGCATCTTTAATAAGGAATACAACATGCCACAAATCCTTTATATGTTGTGCTTAAGGGCATCTGGATTGGTTGAGCCAATAAAGTCCATAATGACACAATAGTAGCTATGTTTGTTGTACATTTTTTCAGGTGTTATAAAAATTTAATGAAAGTTTTGCTATTTGCCTGCTCAATAGAAAGCATCATAAAAACGCAAGTCAATATTCCTGTTCTAGGGTTTAGGCAGGTAGGCAGGCAGGAAGGCAGGCCCTCATGCATTTTTAATACTGTCTACAACAAGGCCCCTAATCCTTTATACATTGTGATTAGCTGCACCCAGATTGGCTGAGCAAATAATATCCAAAATAACATAAAAGTAGCTATGTTTTGTTCTATCAAGTCTAAGTTATAAAAAGTCTATGAAAGTTTTTCTATCTGCCTGCTCAATAGACAACATCATACATACTGAAGTCTATATTCAGGCACTAAGGTTTAGGAAGGCAGGCATGTAGGATGGCAGGCAGGCAGAAAGGCAGGCAGACATTTTTAATAATGTAGCAACATGCCCCCACATCCTTTATACATTCTGCTTAATGGCATCTAGATTGGTTGAGCAAAATATTTCCATAATGACATAATAGTAGCTAGGTTTTGTTGTAAATTTTATCAAGTCTAAGACATAAACATCTATGAAAGCTTTGCTATTTGCCTGCTCTTGAGACAACATCAATGAAACTCATGTCAATATTCAGACACTAGGGGTCAGGAAGGTAGGCAGGGAGGCAGGCAGTAATGCAGGCAAGCCCACAGGCTTTTTTAATAATGTATACAACATGCCCCAAATTCTTTATAATTGTGCTTACGGGCAGCCAAATTGCTTGAGCATATAATGTCCATAATGACATAATAGTAGCTATGTTTTGTTGTAAATTTTTCCAAGACTAATTTATAAAAACTCCATGAAAATTTATTTCCTTGCTCAATAGACTAGATCGTAGAAACTCAAGTCAACAGTCAGGCATTGGGGGTTAGGAAGGCATGGAGGCAGGCAAGCGGGCAGGCACGCAGGCAGGCATTTTTAATAATGTATAAAAGATGCCCCCAATTGTTATACATTAGGCTAAAGGGCAGCCACATTGGTTGAGCAAATAATGTCCATAAAGACATTATAGCAGCTATATTTTGTTGTAAATTTTTTTCAAGTCTAAGTTAAAAATTCTATGGAAGTTTTCCTATTTTCCTGCTCAATAGAAAACATCATAGAAACTCAAGTCAATATTCAGGCAATAGAGGTATGGCAGGCAGGTAGGCAGGTAGTGGGGCAGTTATTTTTAATAATGCATACAAGATGCCCCCAAAACTTTATATATTGTGCTTAAAGGCAGCCAGATTGGTTGTGCAAATGATGTCCACAATGAAATAATAGTAGCTATGTTTTGCTGTAAAATTTTTCAACTCTAAATTATAAAAATTCCATGAAAATTTTGCTATTTGCCTGCTCAATAGACAACACCATATTAACTCAAGTCAATATTCAGGCACTGGAGTTAGGAAGACAGGTAGGCAGGCAAACAGGAGGCAGCAGAAAGAGACACATTTTTAATAATGTATACAACATACCCCCAAATCCTTTAAACGTTATTTTTTTTTTTTTTTTTTTTTTTGCCAGTCCTGGGCCTTGGACTCAGGGCCTGAGCACTGTCCCTTGCTTCTTCCCGCTCAAGGCTAGCACTCTGCCACTTGAGCCACAGCGCCACTTCTGGCCGTTTTCTGTATATGTGGTGCTGGGGAATCGAACCTAGGGCCTCGTGTATCCGAGGCAGGCACTCTTGCCGCTAGGCTATATCCTCAGCCCTAAACGTTATTCTTAAGGGCAGCCATAAAGGTTGAGTGAATAATGTCCATAATGACATAATAGTAGCTGTTTTGTTATATATTTACTCAAGTCTTGTTATAAAAATTCTATAAAAGTTTTGCTATTTCCCTGCTCAGTAAACAACATAGGAACTCAAGTCAGGGGCTGGGGATATGGCCTAGTGGCAAGAGAGCTTGCCTTGTATACATGAGGCCCTGGGTTCGATTCCCCAGCACCACATATACAGAAAACGGCCAGAAGTGGCGCTGTGGCTCAAGTGGCAGAGTGCTAGCCTTGAGCAAAAGGAAGCCAGGGACAGTGCTCAGCCCCTGAGCCCAAGGCCCAGGACTGGCCAAAAAAAAAAAAAAAAAAAAGGAACTCAAGTCAATATTAAGGCACTAGTGGTTAACCAGGCCGGCATGTCGGCAGGGCAGCAGGCAGGCTGGCAGCCTGGCAGGCAGGCATTTTTAATAATGTATTCAATATGCCCCTAAATCCTTTACACATTGTGCTTTAGGGAAGCCAGATTGGTGGTGCAAATAATTTCTATAATAACATAATAGTAGCTATGTTTTATTGTACATTTTTTCAGGTCTAAGTTATAAAAATTCTATGAAAATTTTGCTATTTGCTTGCTCAATAGAAATAATCACAGAAACTCAAGTCAATATTCCGGCACTAGGTGTTAGCTAGGCAGGCAGGAAGGCAGGTAGGCAGACAAGCAGGCAGGCATTTTTAATGATGTGTACAACATACCCCATATCCTTTATACATTGTGCTTAAGGGAAGCCAGATTATTTGTGCAAATATTGTCTATAATGTCATAATAGTAGCTATGTTTTGTTGTAAGTAGTTACCAGTCTAAGTTACAAACATTCCATGAAAGTTTGCTATTTGCCTGCTCAATAGACAACATCATAGATACTGAAGCCAATATTCAGGAACTAGTGTGGCTAAAGAGAGGTTCAGAAGAAGTAGCTAAGGTCTCTCTTACGACCTGCATAGATACCATGATAGAGCAAGGTCATACCATTGCCCCTGATGAAGCTGGGTGCTGGTTGCTGGTGGCTCTCAACTGTCATCTACACAGGAGGCTAACATCTGAGGATCACAGTTCAGTCCTCCTAAAAAGTAAAGTGCATGAGACTCTTGTCTCCAGTGAACCACCAGAAAAGTGCAACTGTGGCTCCTAGTAGTAGAGGGCTAACCTTAAGCAAAAAGCTCAGGGACAGTGTCCAGGCGGCAAGTTCAAGCCCCAGGACTGACAGAAAGAAAAATGAAGTTAGTCTTCCCAAACAACACCCCTGAGATGGATTTCTAAGAACTAAAACCCATTCAATAAGAAATGCATTCACCCCCACTTTCTCTCTTCACTAGTCTACCCTCCTCCCTTAGCCACACCTCATCTCCTGTAGATACTCATTTCCTGGTACTTATTTTGTTGGGCTTTGACTTTGTCTTTCTAATGAGATATTTTTTGAGCTTTCCATAGTCTATTGTAATTCATTTGTAACTATTTGCTTACCACCCCGTGTGTTCACTTATAGATTTATAGGCACAAGTTTATCTACCACAAACCAAGGAAACCATGCAGACTTTGTGTAGTCAGAATTCATTGCATATACTACAACATGAAGGGAAGAAAAGAGGGGTAGGTTGAAGAGGGGGGAGGTTTGCAAATATTCTGGAGATGACACATATCAAGAAGCACTGTGTACACAAACATCCTTGTCAGATGGCCAAAAAAGAAAAATCGAATATGTATCCTACAAAATTAAGAAAAGGGAGGGAAGGGGGTGGTGTAGGAGGTGGGTGGGAAGGTTGATAAGGGTGACATGGATCAAAGTTCATGGTATTCATAAACTGCTTTGTAGAATTGCAAAGCCTTTGGGCAACTATTTAAAGATAATATAAGTATTAAAAAGAAGGAAAGAAAGAAGAAAGGAAGAAGAAAATTGTTTTAAGTGTATCAACCTTGTTGTAAGCATCCTGAACCTGTCTATGGCTCTCCACTGCCCCCTAGAGACCGCTGGCTCCAAATGAATGGAGCTTTGGTTTCTTCAGAGCTGTTTCATAGGCTTTCAGCCCTGTCAATGCATTTAGCAATATTGAGTCCCACACACCCACCCCTCAAAAAAAAAGTGACAATGTCTACAACTCTGACCAGGAAGACACTAATTCGTATATTCCAGGGTCAGGTGGTCAGAAAGCCTATGAGATTTGTAAAATAAATATGGCCCAGTTGCTAGCTCAGCTCCATTCCAAGGCCCCCCATGGGTTCCCCCAAACTATTTCTGCTCTCCCCAAGATATATGCCTCTGAGAATACCTCGAAGAACTTTAGACATCCATTCCAAAATGTGTACAGACACTTCTTTTCATCCAGGAGTTTGAAATGCCTGTACATATTTCACTTCAGGAAATCCCTAGAGAAAGATGATGATAGCTCAAGAACATCGATTGTGGTGTTTTGTGTGTTGTTTAAAAATAGAAAAACAGACATGGTGGAATGAATCCCTTTTCCAACAAAAAGGAATTCATTTCATGGTTTTAGGATAATTCTGTCTAAAAGAGTGATTCAAATCCATAAAATAATGAAGTGCTTAATCATATGAGAAAAATATCCCATTTAGGCAGTGAATAGAAAAAAGCAAGTTGCCTAACAACATTTCATATAATACAATGTATTTGCTTATATATAAGTGTGTGATAGTAGACAGATTGGTATTATTTATTCCACTGAGTGATCACATAACACGTATTTGTTTATTTTTGTGCTGTTGCTGGGGCTTGACCTCAGGGACTGGGTGTTGTCACTTAGCTTCAACACTTAAGGCTGGTGCTCCACCACTTAAGCCACAGCTCTATTTCTGGCTTTTTGCTGGTTGACTGGCAAGAAGAGTATCACATGCTTTCCTGCCTATGCTAGCTTCAATCCATGATCCTCAGATCTCAGCTTCCTGAGTAGTTAGGATGACAGGTGTGAGCCACCATGGGCTCCAGCTTATTTTTACTTGCAAGCTTGTCTGTGTGTTCATGTGTATGTCTGTGTGTGTGTGTGTTTCTTCTGTCTTTCCAGTGTTTCCACACTGATAACATACTCCAATGGAATGTAGATGCATATTGATAAAGATCATCTGCCTGTTGTTCTGGGCAATTTAGCAGAGGGGATTGGAAGGCTGTAGAAAGGGAAGGAGACCGGAGGCCTCAAGCCATGGCTCCTGTGACAGACCAGGCTGGACATATTCACTAGACTTTTCCTGAGGGAGAATGGCCTGCCACGTGCCTGAATGATGTATGGTCTGTCTTGTCCCAGGAGCTCACATTCTCTGCAACCCTGAGCATGGTAGCTTGGGTCTCTACACAGAGGTGGTGACTCCCTTACTGCTGAGATCATTATGTGCAGGCTGGCTTCACCAAGATCAAATAACATCATGTCTGTGGATGAATTGACCATGCAAGTTAATTCTCTCTGTGGTCCCGGGGAAATTAAAAGAAGATTGTTTGGGTTGAGAGGACACAAATGGAATCATCACTTCGGTTTGAAGAGAGACCCACGTCATCTCCGGAGCCCTGACTTCAGGATAGCTTTCAGTCCATGGATGCCCAGCCCCTCCAAGTCCCAGGTCGAGGCTATGGTTTTGGGCCAATCAGGTCATCTGACTTCACCTCCTTTGAGGTTAGGTTGTCCCCAGAGGCTCCCGGGCCTTATTGTGTGCCCTCAGTGAGCACCCTAGTGGGAGCACAGTTCCCACTCTACAAAACTGGCAAACCACCAGGATTAGGTACTAGGGAGAACGGGGACCACCCATATTTAGAGTTCCCTCCTACCCTCCATATGGATAATCTATTTCACTGTTGTTTTCTGGTGGTTCATTGCAGAAAAGAGTCTCGCAGATTTTCTTACCCAGGCTGGCTTTGAACCTCAGTCCTTAGATCTCAGACTTCTCAGTAGCTAGGATGACAGAAACAAACGACCAGTGATGCTGTCTCTGAGGGTACTTTGTTTGACCTTGTTTTGTGTTGTTCAATGCTAGTGCCCTACGACTTCAGCCACAGCTCCACTTACAGTTTCTTGGTGACTCCTTGAAGAGAAGAGTCTCACAGACTTTCCTGCCTAGGCTGGCTTCAAAGTCCAGCTACGGGGTGTGAAGAGTATATCACAAAAAATAAGTGAACCTAGTAGACATGTTCTTGGGCCATAAAAGCTGCACTTGAGGAAAAAGAACTGATGCAGTAAGTATAGAGATGATAAAGACTCTGGGATCAAAGTTTTGGTGCCATGGCTCAAGGAGGCTTGAGCATACCCAGATCACAAGGAGACATGGCTGTCAACAGGAGTGCAGGAACATCACATCCTAAGGTTTCTGTTGAGTGTGTTGGAATGAGTTTCAAATCACGTGATCTGACTCTTACTGTCTTACTATCACTAGTTAGTGACCTGAGTTAGAAATAATAAACATATCATCACTTGTGATCGCCTCTCATGATTCTCCATGAGTCCCTGTATACCATATTTCCCTTCTTCCTTACTCAGTGTTTTCTCAACAGATTTTTCCCCCTAAATAAATTACTCTCTGTAGAGGAGGCATGAGTGCTATTCATAGGAAGAATTGCTTTGGAACACCAAACAGACTCTCACAAATTATTGACCATTGCAATGTGTTTTTTTTTTCCAGTTATAAGTGAATTCCTTAGTAATTCTTATTATAAATTCCTCCATTCAGGGAACATCTGGTTTTAGAAGAAAGCCCATGAGAAATGGCTCAGTTAGGATGAGGGAGGGGTACATGTGAACAGGCTATTCACTCATCTATTTAATCATCAGCCAAATAGATGGTAGTAAGTTGATTTTGTTCTGTTTAAATAAGACCAATAAGGCTATTTTATTTTTGCCATTTATTTTTCCATTTAAATCTACATGATGGAGGAGAGAGTAAAGATAAGCAAGCTTTCTGAAAGATTCTTAAAATTTGGATGGTCTCGGCTACGTGGAATAGAGATTTTTTAAATTATTAATTTGCTTTAGTGTTATTGTAGAGGTGATGTGCAGAGACGTTGCCATGACATGAGTCTGGTAATGAGTACATTTCCTTTTGTAGAGTGTCTTCTCTTTGCTCATTCTCTCCCAGCCCCTCCCTCTCATCTCTATGTTGCATAGTTCATTTTCATCAGTGTCAAATGAGCACTGTTACTTTTTCCATAAATTGGAGTTTGCTTCCATATGTACATTATTTTTCCTATATATGAAGGGGCACTTAGGCATTGTACATTTGAGTTGCTCTCCTAAGAGTAGCCTCTTTTGTCTCACTGTGAGTCTATAGAATCCTGTAAAATGTTATCAGATCCCAGTGCATTTTAGATCCAACTTCTGCATTTCACAGAGAATATGCACTGTGTTTCTCTCAGAGCTTGGCTTACCTTACTTAATGATTTGTCTAGTTCCAAAAGACACCTGCACACCCATGTTTATGGCCACATTATTCACAATAGCTAATATACTGAAACAGCCTAGAGGCCTCACAATAGATGAGTGAATCAAAAAAAAGTGGTACCTAATCAAAATAGAATTTTCCACAGCCATTTGGAAGGTAGAGATTGTTTTGTGTTTGTCCAAGTCCTGCGAAAGAACCATCTGGATGTCCTAATAAAACTTGTCCTCCATCTGTGGTAGCTTTAGGCTAGAAAAGGACCAATGTTTACCATTTAAGGAAATCCTTTGTAGGCAATTATTTTGTTGGCTTTCTTGCTCCCAACTTGAAAAGCCAAGTTCTGGTGGTTTGGGATGATGTCTAATATGTAAGAATATAATTTTCTTTGGCTCTTGATGATGTATCATTAATCACGTTTGTTACTAAGAACAGTCATTGTGTGTATGTGTGAATGGATCCTGGGGCTTGAACTGAGGCATGGGTGCTGGCCCTGAGCTTTTTTATTGCTCAGGGCTAGCACTCTACCTCTTGAGCCACAGGGCCACTTCCTGCTTTTTGGTGGTAAATTGGAGAAGAGTCTCATTGGGGTCTTTTCTGCCCAGGCTGTCTTTTAACCACAATCCTCAGATCTCAGCTTCCTTAGTAGCTAGGATTACGACCCTAATCCACCAGCATCTGGCTCCAAGATATTACTTTAGAAATCACTTATTCACCCTTTGCTCTTCTACAGTTAAGGGAGTGGCAGAGATGCCAAGAGGGAGCAGCAGACCTGGGACTAGAAATTGGTCTTAGAATTGGCTTAGAAATTGGAATAAACCTCAAGGAAAGATTGGGGGACAAATCACTCGGTATTGAAAGCTGGAGTTCTGAGGACTAGACACTTAACAAGGTACTCTCATTGCAAGGCCTCTGAGGAAACAGAGAAGGCAAGAAATACCTTGGAACATTTCTCAGAGCCCAAGAGGTTCCCCAATGAGACCAATGGCTTCCTTACAGGGGAAGTAGAGTGAGGAGGATAGACCCAAATCTTCTCTTCACTACCTTAATTAAATGCACCTGGGAACTCATTAAATGACTGAGTGAGGGCAGATGCTTCCTCTCTCTCTAGCCAGTGATGAGAACAAGTAGCAGCAGACAGGAGATGAGGCACATGCAGGAGGTCTATATGCACATTATGTGAGCATGTGTATACATACTGGACTAGCTGAGATTATAGACATGAGGTACCTTTACTGGCTCTGAGATAAACCTTTACCTGTTAAAGTGTTGAGTCATTCAAAGCAGGTTTATCATGGAAAAATTTCCCTGAGGGTACCATACTTTAGTCTGTTTGTGTATATATGCATAGAGCCCTGTGTTATATGTTTTCATAGATGTTTATAATGTAGATCTCACTTCCACAAATAGGAAAGGAACATGGTTCTTTCGTAGATCAATGACAAAGACTCATGTCTACATTTGTATTTTCTTGATCCATTCTTCGGTTGTATGGCATCTGGGCTGTTTCCTTCACTTGGCTCTGGTGCATAGTGCAGTGGTGAACACGGGTGTGCAAGTGTATTTATTGTATTCTGACTTGAAATGTTGTGTTATCACTGGATGAGAGGGTGGTTCTATCTTAAGCTTTTGGAAGAATACATCCTTCCTTCCACAGTGGTTGCACTAGTTTACACTCCTAACAACAGTGTCATTTGATTCATTTTCCCCACATTCTGGTCAGCATTTATTGTTTGTATTTTTGGAGATGGCTATTCCAACTAGGCTGAGTTGAAATATCAAGTTCTTTTTAGTAGTTTTTTTTTTTAAATCCTTTCTTTCCCCTTGACTGCCAGGTAGAAATCTTTGTCTTGATTGTATTTAGGGTTGAGTTCAATCTGTCTTGTTTATTATAATAAGTAAAGTCTACCACATCATTTTTAACAAGCAGCCAGTGCAAGATTTTGTTCTTCTTTTACACCATTCTGAAACGACAGTTTCAATAGATTAAAAAAATGACAGGGAAGTATTTAAGACTAAATTCTAAGATATTCTTTCAATCTGAGCCAGAGTCTGTTTGTATTCACGCCATTTTGCTTTTTAATCTCTATGTGAATACATTGTCACCTCTACTGCATTCCTTGTAAAGTGTGGGTACGCATGTAAGGAATACAAAATAATTCTACAGTAAATGAAATTTGAAAAAATAAAAAACCCTATTAAGGGAAAACCCTTTAAAGAATTTGCTTAACTTTCATTTTCTGAATAACTCCTGTGCGAGTGAGGTTCATTCATGCTGAGGCAGGGAGGTCAAGGGCAGATGTGAGCTCCCAGGAGATGACCAAATCTAACTCAACGTGCCAGTCATCGTTTGATCCTGTACCAAGACCTTTTACCTGGGCAAGGGGACATCCCCTTGGGTAGGATTCTTGGCTTCTGACTTCTAATACTAACAAACCAATCTCAGACACTTAGTTCCCCAGATGACTGAGGCTGAAGGACTTGAGGTCAATTACTATGCCTAGCTGTGCTTCATAGCCCAAGCTCAATTTTTTGGTTGACATCATAACTATCATATTATTGATTAATCTTTCATGTAACAGAAGCAATCTTGAATACACATTCCTGCCATCAGTTAGTAATTAAATTCCAAGGCACGGATGACAGAATCATAGTCAGCTGGCTTATTTGGTAGATATGAATAATAATAATTTTAAATACCTGGCAAATCTAATGTGGATATTTTGCATTTGGTGCCACGCAGAAGAATAACTGACCACCGGGCGCTGGTGGCTCACATCTATAATCCTAGCTGAGATGGTGAAGATCATGTTTCAAAGCCTGCCCAAGCAGGAAAGACCAGGAGACTCATATCTCCAATTACCTACCAGAAACCCAAGTGGGAAGCTGTGGTTCAAAAGTGGTCGAGCACTAGCCTTGAGTGAAAGAGCTCCTAGACAGAGCCCAGGCCCTGAGTTCAAGATGCATGACCAAAAACAACCAAAAAAAGTATTAAAGATGTATCATCATGATTAATACTGTTTCTGTTTAGAACTTATTCAGGAAATTTCTAAGTGTCTGACGCCTTAGATTAACAGGTTGACCTGTTTAAAATTCACATCTATATCATTATAGTGCTCATGTTCTTCATTTTACAGACATGGAATCTGGGCCTCAGAGAGATGTGGGAACCTGCCCAAGGGCACGTAACAAACCAGTGTCCCAGCCAGGATTTGAACCAAGGCATCTGGGCCTAAGTCTCCATCTGCCCCCGGATCTGCACATGAAGAATCCTTCAGGATGACTTGGAGCTGAAGGAGTGCATCAGGCATGTTCATCAGATCAGCTCCCAGGTGGGCATTGTGTAGAAAATGTCTGCCTCAGGCTTAGTAGGGCAGTCTCAGTCAGTGCAGAGTGTTCCAGAACCATTCCTCCATGAAGGATCTCCTGGAATTCCAGCTTCATCATAGTGTAACCAGTTCCGGGCATCGTGAGTTCTGATTGGCTCTGCCCTCAGAGTCATAATCAGTCCCGCCTCTGTTTGCTTCTGTTTCTATGGTGAGGAGGTGGTTGCATTTCCAGCCCTGCCCTCTAGCTTGGGATTGGCCATGGCACTTGCCTATCACATGGCTCAGGTGGCCGCTTCCTCTTCAAGTAGCAATAGTCTTCTTCTTCTTCTTCTTCTTCTTCTTCTTCTTCTTCTTCTTCTTCTTCTTCTTCTTCTTCTTCTTCTTCTTCTTCTCCTTCTTCTTCTTCTTCTTCTTCTTCTTCTTCTTCTTCTTCTTCTTCTTCTTCTTCTTCTTCTTCTCCTTCTCCTCCTCCTCCTCCTCCTTTTCTCCTCCTCCTCCTTTTCTCCTCCTCCTCCTTTTCCTCCTCCTCCTTCTCTTGCTCCTCCTCCTCCTTCTGTGTCTCTCCCTTCCACTGTCTCTCTCCATCTTTGTCTCTGTCTCTCTCCCCTCCCTCCTGCCCCCATCTCTCTCTTGCTAAGCTGAGACACTGAGCTCAATTATTAAAGGATTGATAGAACATCAGGCTGGAAGCTAGATCTTCTGCATTTAACAAAGGAAGGGGAAAAAAAAGAAGTGGAATTCCCCTAAGACAGTCTGACTGTTGAGAAAATATAGAGCTAAGGAGTTATCTGAGCTCCATGGAGATGGTAGATATAAAAATATTTACTTAAAAGTCATTCTTATCTATTCATGGCATGGCTTTTTATTTTTTTATTTTATTTATTTATTTTTCAAATTTTTATTATCGAACTGATGTACAGAGAGGTTACAGTTTCATACGTTAGGCATTGGATACATTTCTTGTACTGTTTGTTACCTTGTCCCTCATGCCCCCTTCCCTCCCCCCCTTTCCCTCCCCCCCCCCCGAGGTGTTCAGTTCACTTACACCAAACAGTTTTGCAAGTATTGCTTTTGTAGTTATTTCTCCTTTTTTTACCCCGTGTCTCTCAAATTTGGTATTCCCTTTGAATTTCCTACTTCCAATACCAGTAAACACGGTTTCCAATATACTCAGATAAGATTACAGAGATAGTGTAGGTACAACCATAGGAAGGTGATACAAGAACATCATCAATAATAGTAACTACACATACACATAGGACGTTGAAAGTAGTTACAAGTGTGATATAACAATTGTTTCCATAACATGGAGTTCATTTCACTTAGCATCATCTTATGTGTTCATAAGGGTATAGCTATTGGGCCTTGTGATGCTCTGCTATGGCTTGCCTAAACCTGTAGTAATTATTCCCAATAAGGGAGACCATAGAGTCCATGTTTCTTTGGGTCTGGCTCACTTCACTTAGTATAACTTTTTCCAAGTCCTTCCATTTCCTTACAAATGGAACAATGTCATTCTTTCTGATAGAGGCATAAAATTCCATTGTGTATATGTACCACATTTTCCTGATTCATTCATCTATGGAGGGGCATCTGGGTTGGTTCCAGATTCTCGCTATGACAAATTGTGCTGCGATGAACATTGTTGTGCTGGTGGCAGTACTGTGATTTTGTTTGTGGGCTTTTGGATAGATACCCAACAGTGTGGCTGCTGGGTCATAGGGGAGTTCTATATTGAGCTTTCTGAGGAATCTCCATACTGCTTGCCAGAGTGGCTGAACCAGTTTACATTCCCACCAACAATGAAGTAGGGTTCCCTTTTGGCCACATCCCCTCCAACAATTGTTATTATTAGTTTTCTTGATATATGACATTCTTGCTGGGGTGAGATGGAATCTCATTGTTGTTTTGATTTGCATTTCCTTTATGGCCAGTGATGTAGAGCATTTTTTCATATGCCTATTGGCCATTCTCATTTCCTCATCAGAAAAGTTTCTTTGTAAGTCTTTAGCCCACTTGATGAGGGGGCTATTGGTTCTTTCCGGTTTTGTTTTGGAAGAAGGTAATTTTTTTAGTTCTGCATATATTTTAGAGATGAGGCCTTTGTCTGTTGAATGTCCGGTAAAGATCTTCTCCCAGTCTGTGGGCTTTCTGTTTATCTTGAGAGCTATGTCCTTATGGCATGGCTTTTTAGCCTGCAGTTATTTCTTGCTCTTGAAAAAAGATGAAATGCTTTATTTTTTCTCAAATAGTTCTCTTATTTATTTTACTGGTTTGATCTTTCATTCAAACTCCAGGACACACACACACACACACACACACACACACACACACACACACACACGCTACAATGAATTAATTTCCATGTCAGCGATATGATATAGGCCTAAACAATGATTGCTACCCTATCTGAAGGTTAAAGTTACCAAGCTTTCACATTATTTAGAAAATCTGTTTTCAAAGTATGTCACCTATTTGTTTGTTTCTAGAGTAGAGTCTGGGGAAAATATAGGCGTGATCATGTTACATATGTGAAAATGGAGCCAGGCCACTTGTGGGGGGTGGGGTGGGAGAGAAGGGGGATGGTGATGGAGGGGTGACACGGATCAAGATGCATCACACTCATACAATATGTTGAATTAACATCCCTCTGCACAACTACTTCATTATAATAACAATTTCATTATAAATTTTAAAAAAAGTCTGTGTCCCATAATGTGATCTAAAAGGGGGAAAATTGGATGACTTTTGATGTTTTCTTGGCAAAGTGTTCATCATCTTTTCTTATTTGGCCATACCAGGATTTGAACTCAGGGCTTTGCATCTGCTTAGCTGAAGTTCTCCCATTTGAGTCACACCTCTATCTTTGCTTTTTGCTGATTAATTGCAGATGGAGTCGCTCAAACATTTTTTACCTGGGGTGACCTCAAACCTAGAGCCTCAGATCTCAGCTTCCTGAGTAGCTGGGATTGTAGGCATGAGCCATCAGTGCCCAGCTAGTTTCTGTCATCTTAAACATCCCCACAATGTTTAATAACACCGTTGCATATATTAAAAAAATAAGTCTTCAGCAAACCAGACAAAGATGAAGAAAATGAGCATGTTTTTTAAAACCAGGATCCTATGAGATATGTAAAAACAGCTGTACAGAGAAGATAAGTAGATCTGCAGGTTTTCTGTCCTGATATTAATGAATAGCATCCAAGTATCTTTCTTCCACTTTGTTACAAAATGTTTATGAGGCTTTCAGGACATAATTAGCATGCTTCAGACTATTTAATCTAATAACTCTAGGTCAAAAAGCGGGCTTGTCGACTATTTTATAGTTTCCATGCATTGCCCAGAACTTCAAGTAATCTCTCATTATGACAGTGCTACTGAGAATTGATTCTCAAAACAAATCACATGCATTACAGAAAGATGGCAAGATGCCAGCTTATGACTAGCTAGTGTTGTGTTGACAAACGGAGTCATGGGCCTACAAAAGCCCTGATTTAGAGTGTTTTCTAATTTCCATAGTATAAATATTTCCAGTGAGACTGATTGCAAACTATCTTTTAACAAGCTTGCCAAGTTCCTGAATAGTTTAATAGTAAGCTTTTTGCAAACCAATCTGACATCGCTAGCAAATGCACCACCAAATAGCTCCTAGCTATATACATCCTGGCTTCATGACTGTTTCATCACTTTGAGATGCTTTCATTTGATTATACCTCAGCCATTAAGAGACAAGCTTAATACAAAGCTCTGGTAGGCTCATGGCTGTCATCCTAGCTACTCAGGAGGCTGAAGTTTGATGATTGCAATTCAAAATCAGTACCAGCAGGAAAGACTCTTATGTACAATAAACTACTAATAAAATGCTGGAAATGGAGCTGTGGTTCAAGTGGCAGAGCATTAGCCATGAGCCAAAGAAACTCAGGGACATGGCCCTGGCCCTGAGTTCAAGCCTCAGGACAAGCACACAAAGGAAGGAGGAAGAGGAGGAGCAAGAAGGTGAAGAAGAAAGGAAGAGGAGGAAGGAGGCAGAGAAGGAGAAAGAGAAGGAGAAGATAAATAAGAGGGAGGAGTAAAAGGAAGGAGGGGGATGACTGGGAGGAGGAAGAGGAGTCATCAACGAATGAATGGTAGCTTTCTGGTTATTTTTGTTTTTTTTGTTTTTTTTTTCAGACAGGTGCTCATGTTTTTACCCAGGGTTGGCCTCAGATTCCCATTCTCCTATGTTCAGCCTGTGGTGTGACTGGGATCACAGGCATTAATCCACTGCATCTGACTCATTTGCGATGAGAGTCTCTTTAATATTTCAGCCTAGGCTGGCCTGGAACTATGGGTTTCTGGATTACCTCTCTAATAGCTAGGATTACAGGCAGAAGCCACTGTGCTCCGCCTCTGACATACATTTTAAGAGACCAAGATGAGTGAGTGAAACCAACAAACCCAAGTTTTAGCAACACTTTTTCCCTGCATTTGCTGACGTTGGTGGTTACTTTATTCCTGGCACTGATAAGGAAAATGGCAGATTCTCCATTCATTGTGTTTCCAAACCACAGCAAATTTACAAAGGAAACTCATTCCTGAGATTTCTCTTGTATATTGAGGCTTTTCAGCTACCTCTGCAGACAAACCACAGAACTGAGTTCATCCACATCAACCACCATATCACAGGAGAATTCTGGTTCATGAAAGGTTGGTTGTCATTAGCCATGGAATACCGTGACTATGAAAAGCCACAGTAAGTTCATAAATGATGATTTTGGAACCCCAGACTGCAAGTTATCGATGGAATGGCTCATTCAATTCAGGGGGGAATAATATGAGACCAATGCCAGACTCCACATGTTTCAGCCCTAGTAAATGCAATTCTGGAACCTTAGACACAGCAGACATAACTCAGATGACTCAGAAGAGCAGCTGACGGTCAGAAATCCCTAATAGAATAATAATACTATTCACTTTAGCGCTTAGTATGACTCCATTTGGAACCATTATTTGGCTCAGTGCAACAGAATAAGAAGCCAGGTCACTATCCATTTATTTATTGAACATTCCCATTGAGGCAGGTACATTTGCAGAGTTCCAGTCATGGAAAATAAAAGTAAACACAAAACTTCATTCATTAGACAAATGTACATTCTGGAAAAGCAAGAATCAAAGCCACAGGCAGAAAGCAAAGTAAAATAAGAACATAAGAGAGATGCACAAATGGAGAGGTTAGATACGGCAGTGGTTTGAGAAAGCCAAGCAGGCTCTCTGGGGACAATCCCATATTAATTTGAACATCAAAGTACATATATACATATACATATATACACACATATATAGTTTACATATATAAAGTTATATATAACTATATAAAGACATAGAAATTGGAAGAAATGTACATGCCAAGATGTGAAGAAGGTAAAGGCCATAGGTCATATTTTCAAATGAGAAGCCAGCCATTAGCTGGGTGTGGTGGTGCATATCAGTAATCCCAGCACGTGGGAGGCTAAAGCAGAAGCGTTTGGGGTCATCTCCCCTCTGGGTTATAGGCAAGCCCCTATCTAAATGAAAGAATATGAAGATCAAAGCAAAGAAATAAAGAAGAGAGATGAAGAAAGAGAGGAGGGAGGGAGGGAGGAAGAAAATTCAAGTCGGAATGCAATTCAGGAAGTGACCCACACTGTGTGTGTGTGTGTGTGTGTGTGCGCGCACACACACACACACACACATGAGTGCACGTGTGTGATCTTGACCCAGATCCTGTCCCTGGTGAGAAATGACTGACTGTTCTGGAAGCTGGAGAAGAAAGAATTCAGAGCACTAAGATACATTCCCAATTTAGCCATGTTAGTGCAATAAGAATCCTGGTTCTAAGAAACATTGTCACCACCATTCTTGGGCCTGATGGGTGGCAGGGGCTTTTCACTGAGCTCTGAAAAGCCAAGAGGTGAGATAGGCCATTTGTTAAAATGAGTATGCATCATGGTGTTTAGCCCCAGGAAAGTTTTGCTACAGAGAATACTCCCTGCTAATAATTCCCTGTGATGGTTGACTTTGCTCACCCCGATTGTTCCCCTAGAGAGTTGGCCTTTTGGGGGCTTGGGCCCTCACTCCAAACATGTGGTGTATGCCTTCCAAAGCTCTGTGCAAGCAACTTCCTGGGGTGCAGGGTCTTTGGAATAGGAGCCTCCTAGCCTTCTAATAAAGACTTGCAATTGGACCTCTCAGAATGGGGCTTCTCTGCATCTCATGAATTAATTCCATAAAACATTAGAATAGCAGTTGATGGAAGAGCTAGGAGATATGGATTGAGGCATTTTAAAATCATAAGGCCCAGAGCAACAGCCCAGCACCTTCCTCCTGTGGCTCGCTGTGGTTTCTACTTGTAACAGCCCCATGGTTTGGACACCTCAACACAACCCATTCCTAAGAGTGGAAATTGCTGCATCTTCAAGTATACTGCTTTGCCAGCCAGTGAGGTGGCCTTTGCGAACTTGTGATGGGGCCTAAAGTATTAGACTACTGGAAAGATAGCTTAACAGAAACTCAAGAGGTTCTGCATTTTAGACCCAGATCTGAATTTGACTCTTCATAGTTGTTTAAAATAACATCAACAACTAGTAGCTGGACATTCGTAGCTCACATATGTAATCCTAGATACTCAGGAGCCAGAGCTCTGAGGATTGTGGTTCAAAACCAGCCAAAGCAGGAAAGCCCATGACATCTTTTATCTCCAATGAAACACCAAAATGCTGGAAGTGGAGCTGTGGCTCAAGTGGTGTAGCACTATCCTTGAGCAAAAAAATCTCAGGGATGGCCTCTAGGCCCTGAGTTCAAAGGCCTAGGACAAGCACCAAAATAATAATGATAATCATAACTATAATAATTAGAAACATATACATGAGGGAAGATGAGAGAAGACGGCAGAGGAGCAGCAGAGCCCTAGCTGAGCTCCCTCCAACATTGTAGTTTTCCCACCCCAGAGAAACTTTTACCCCTAGATAGACTGCCCAAATAAGTTCTAACAGTACAGGGATTCTGGCCAGGAAGGAAAAATCAACTTTGCTGGTATGAAAACACAGATTTGAGCTCCGGGCAGCATCTCGCTGCCACACCAGTGCACCCCGATCAGCTCAACAGAGACCAGGGAGAAATTCTCCAGATGGCAGCATACAGACAGATTGCAGGCTCAGCACAGAGGAGCTAAAATCGCAGAGACAGTGTGAGTATTCCCAAGAAAGACAGTCTCACTCGCACCCACAGAGCAGCTCCTTCCCCAACCAGGAGAGCAAAGCACCATCTTTGACACTGGCAAAGGGTCAGACCAGACTGAAGCTAAAGCCCGCCTGGGGAAAGCAAGGACAAATCGGCCATCATTGAGAAGGGCAAGAGGGACCAACCAGTGAGAGCCAGCTCTGCCCAGGAGAACGCCCCCTGCCCAGGTGGGAGGCTTGTGCTGGGCCTCGGCTCCACCAGAGGTGCCCACCCTGCCTGCCAGAATTCCTAAATTAAAGGTGAAAGTGGGGAGCAGCTCTTGGCAGCCCGGAACAGCCACAGGGGAGAACAAACTTCCTGAGACATATAAAGGGTCCCATTTAGAAGTCCAAACCCCAGCCCCAAACAGAGCTGAATTCCATACCCAGCTCTGCCCAGAAGGCCGCCCTGCCCAAGAGGGAGGAACCCCCCGAGGCAGGCAACTCTCAGCCCAGTAAACCAGGCCAGAGGCACCCGCCCTGCTGAATCCACAGCCTATTCAAAGCCAGGCATTAAAGGCAGCAGCCCTACAGCAGAAGTGAGTAGCCATGGTTCCCAAGACTGTTCATGTCCCCATCTACAGTGGATGCTCAAGGCCTACCTGCTAGCTGTGTGAACCACAGAACCCCAGGATTTCAGTAACAGGGGCGGAGGATCAGAGCAGATCCACCCCCTGTGAACTGAAAGTAAGTCAAACAAGCCAAGTGGCAGATTAGACTGCAAACCATCCCAAGGAAATCAGAGACTGTAGAAAGCCCACCCAAACAAGAAGACTTTTTTTGTTTGTTTTGTCTCAAAAGTTTTTTAAGATTTCATTTATATTTTTTTCTTATATTTTCATTTCTGAAACATCATTGGTTTTTGTTTTCTATTTTCACCTGTCGGTTCTATCAAGTTTTTTTTTTTGTTATTGTTGTTGCTCATTTTGTTTTCTTTTTTCTTTTTCTGTTTTTTTTTCTTTTCCTTTTTATTTTTTTAATAATTTTTTTCAGTTATGTGCATCTGTCTTCCAGTATTCTTTCTTTGTTTCTCTCTATGTACTCTCTTTCTTTAAATATTACTTTCCTATGAATAACACCGCCACTGTTTTTGCTAACTCTCCATTGTCTATCATTTTAACCTTGTTGTTTCTATTATGAACCTGTAAGATTTACACAACAGTGCTTGGTAAGGGCTGCTTTGGGTCTTAAACGGTGCTCACAGGTGCTGGTAGACAGGCATTCCAAATCCAAATGGGCAGAAGGAACACAAGAAAGATGGCAAACAATGAAATCTTATCCCCCACTCAAAACAAGCAGGAAGCAGAGCAGTCAATCAAAGACATAGAAGGGAATCCCCAAAATGCTCTAAAAGTCTACTGATAAATATGATAAATGAAAAGTCTGAACTCTTCAGTCAATTATTCTAGAGTGTGAGGAGGCAAAGCAAAAATTAATGGAGAATTTCATGGCATCCACAAATAGAAAAATAAATGAACTTCAAGAGTCAAATAAAAAGATAGCTAACCAGCTTAAAGATTTGAGAGACAACACTCAAAAACAAAGTAATGAAGTTAATGAAGTAAAGAAGTCCATACATGACATGGGAATCATCAGGAAAGACCAGTCAGAAGGAAAAGAGATTCGAAATCAAGTAGCTAGCCTACAGTCCCTACTAACTGAAGCAGAGGATCGAATTTCAGGAGCTGAAGATTCCTTAGATTCTATGGAGAAAGATAAAAAATCAATACAAATCCAGTCCAATCAACAAAACAGATCGCTACAGGAGATTCAAGACACGATCAGGAAGCCCAATTTAAGGATAATAGGTATTGAGGAAAACTTGAAGAAAGATGTTAATGGGATAGGCAACCTATTTAATAGAATATTAGCTGATAACTTCCCAAATATCCAGAAGGAAAGGCCTATACAGATACAAGAAGCATTTACAACATGAAACCGAACAGACCAGAATAGGACATCCCACCGACACACTGTGATCAAAACAGGATCAGTAGAGTACAAGGAAAGAATCCTTAAAACTGTTAGGGAGAAGAAAACAATCACATATAAAGGAAAAGCAATCAGAATTACCCCAGACTTCTCAGCAGAGACCATGAAAGCAAGGAGAGCCTGGAATGAAGTATACCAAACACTAAATAAAAATAACTACCAACCAAGAATTCTGTACCCAGCCAAACTCTCATTCATAGCTGAAGGTCAAATAAAAGTCTTCCACAGTAAGGAAAAACTGAAACAATACATCGCCACCAAGCTAGCTTTACAGAAAATCCTCAAAGATGTATTATTCAGGGAAAATAATCAAGATCCCAATACAGACAGAGAAATGAACCCTAAAGAGTAAACATCAGATCAAGAAATGGGAAGACAAAGCTTTAAACAAGATAGTGATAATGAAAGGAACAAATTATCATCTCTCAATCCTAACTCTCAACATTAATGGACTTAATTCTCCAATCAAACGACATAGGCTCATAAGCTGGATCAAAAATCAAGATCCATCTTTCTGCTGCCTCCAAGAGACACATCTATCCAGCAAAAGTAAACATCTTCTAAAAGTGAAAGGCTGGAATCAAATCTATCAAGCAAATGGCCCCCATAAGCAGGCTGGAGTTGCAATCCTAGTATCAGACAAAATTGACTTCAAATTAAAAAAGGTAAGAAGAGACAAAGAAGGTTACTACATACTAGTAAAAGGATCTCTCCTACAGGAAGAAATAACCATTCTAAATATCTACACACCAAATGCAGGAGCACCCAATTTCATCAAACAAACACTACTGGCTCTAAAAACACTCATAGACCCAAACACATTGATAGTTGGGGACTTTAACACTCCACTATCACCTCTGGACAGATCAACACGCCAAAAACTGAACAAAGAAACCACAGAACTAAATAATTGCATAGACCAACTAGACTTAACCGACATCTACAGAATATTCCACCCAGCAACAACACAATACAAATTCTTCTCCGCAGCACATGGAACATTCTCCAAAAGGGATCACAACTTAGGGCACAAAGAAAATTTGTACAAATTCAGAAGTATCAAAACCATTCCCTGCCACATAAGACTACTGTCGACATATGGTCTAATATTGACATTGCATTTAAAGCCCTAGGCGAACTTTCTTGGAGTGGCCACGTGGCTACTGTATATGTTCTTGATACATTGTATATTGTTTATATATATCTACCTGACCTAGAGAAGGGATAGAAAAACGGGGCGTAAGATATCACAAGAAATGTACACACTGCCCTACTATGTAACTGTACCCTTTTTGCATAACACCTTGTCAAAAAAATTGTGGTCAATTATTAAATAAATTAAATTAAAAAACAAAACAAAACCATTCCCTGCATTCTCTCAGACCACAATGGAATGAAATTAGAGCTCAACTCAAACAGCCACCACAGAAAATTCTACAATTCAAGGAGACTAAACAACACACTGCTGAACCATCAGTGGGTCATTGAAGAAATTAAAACGGAAATTCAAATGTCTATCGAATTCAACCAAGTTGAGGACACAAAGTACCAGCTCCTTTGGGACACAGCAAAGGCAATACTCAGAGGAAAATTTACATCACTGAGTGCATACATCAACAAACTGGAGAAACAGCAACTCAATAATTTAAAGAAGCACCTTAATTTCCTTAAGAGAGAACAACAAGTTAAACCTCAAGTCAATGGATGGAACCAAATAATTAAAATCAAATCAGAATTAAATCAATTAGAGACGAAAAAAATCGAAAGAATCAACAAAACAAAGAGTTGGTTGTTTGAAAAAATCAACAAGATAGACAGACCCCTGGCAAACCTGACCAAAAAATGAAGGCAGCACACTCAAATAAACAAGATAAGAGATGAAACAGGTAGCATCACCACAGAAATAACCGAAATTCAGAAAATAATAAGGGACTATTTTGCAAACCTTTATGCCAACAAATTCGAGAACTTGGAAGAAATGGATGATTTCCTAGAAAAAATTGATATCCCCAAACTTAACCATGAAGATTTAAACCTTCTAAACAGATGTATATCCAGTATTGAAATAGAAACGGCAATAAATGATCCTCCATCCAAGAAAAGCCCAGGTCCAGACGGATTCACTGCAGAATTCTACAAGGCCTTCAAAACAGAACTCACACCAATATTTCTCAAACTCTTCAATGAAATTGAAAGAGAATGTTCACTACCAGACTCATGCTATGAAGCCAGTATAACCCTCAATCCAAAACCAGGCAGGGACTCATCACGGAAAGAGGACTATAGACCAATTTCCCTGATGAACATAGACGGAAAAATTCTCAACAAAATCCTGGCCAATTGATTTCAACAGGTCATAAAAAAAATCATACACCATGATCAAACTGGATTCATCCCAGGGATGCAAAGTTGGTTTAATATACGCAAGTCAATTAATGTAATCCACCACATCAACCGGAGCAAGGTAAAGAACCACATGGTTTTATTTCTGGATGTGGAAAAAGCGTTCAATAAAATCCAGCACCCATTTATGCTAAAAGCCCTGGAAAAACTGGGATTCAGGGAACATTCCTGAATATAATCAAGGCAGTTTATGACAAACCAACAGCAAGCATAACTCTAAATGGTGAAAAACTAAAGCCATTCCCTTTAAAATCAGGAACAAGGCAGGGATGTCCACTCTCTCCCCTGCTCTTCAACATAGTACTAGAATTCCTAGCCAGAGCAATTAGGCAAGAAGAAAATACAAAAAATAGGAAAAGATGAAGTTAAACTTTCTCTCTTCGCAGACGACATGATCCTATACCTAAAGAATCCCATAGACTCTACCCCCAAGCTACTAGAACTGATCCAAAACTATGGCAAAGTTAGAGGATATAAAATAAACCCTTAAAACTCAACGGCCTTTCTCTATTCTAACGACCCGAAGACTGAGGCTGAAATCAGGAAAGCAACTCCTTTTGCAATAGCCCCCCAAAACATAAAATACCTAGGAACAACCTTAACCAAAGAAGTGGAAGACCTCATTGAGGAGAATTTTAAAAGCTTGAAAAATGAAATTACATCAGAGCTAAGAAAATGGAAAAACCTCCCGTGCTCCTGGATTGGGAGGATTTATATAATCAAAATGGCAATATTGCCAAAAGCTATCTACAAATTCAATGCAATACCCATTAATATCCCAACACAATTTTTTAATAAAATAGAGGAAGCAATCCAGAAATTCATATCGAACAATAAAAGACCTAGAATAGCAAAAACAATCCTAAGCAGAAAGAACAGTGCTGGAGGAATTACAATACCCAACTTCAAGCTGTATTATAAAGCTATCATACTAAAAACAACTTGGTATTTGCACCGGAAAAGGCCTGAAGACCAATGGAACAGAATTGAAGACCCAGAAATAAACCCACAGAACTACGCCTACTTAATCTTTGATAAAGGAGCTAAAACAATAGTTTGGAAGAAAGATAGCCTCTTTAACAAATGGTGCTGGCAAAACTGGATCAACACATGCAACAAACTAAAACTAGATCCTTATATATCACCCTGCACCAAAATCAATTCGAAATGGATTAAAGACCTCAAAATCAAAACAGACATCCTGAAAACACTAAAGGAAGGAGTAGGAGAAACACTTGGGCTCCTTGGCGCAGGAAGGAACTTTCTTAACAATGACCCAGAAAGGCTATAAATCAAAGAAAGGTTGGACAAATGGGACTGCATCAAACTGCAGAGCTTCTGCATGGCAAAGGACATAGCTTGCAAGATAAACAGAAAGCCCACAAACTGGGAGAAGATTTTGACCGGCCATTCAATGGACAAAGGCCTCACCTCTAAAATATATGCAGAAGTAAAAAAATTACCTTCTTCCAAAACAAAACTGCAAAGAACCAATAGCCCCCTCAACAAGTGGGCTAAAGACTTACAAAGAGACTTCTTTGATGAGGAAATGAGGATGGCCAAAGACATAAGAAAAAATGCTCTTCATCACTGGCCATAAAAGAAATGCAAATCAAAACAACATTGAGATTCCATCTCACCCCAGTAAGAATATCATATATCAAGAAAACTAACAATAACAATTGTTTGAGGGGATGTGGCCAAAAGGGAACCCTACTTCATTGTTGGTGGGAATGTAAACTGGTTCAGCCACTCTGGCAAGCAGTATGGGGATTCCTCAGAAGGCTAAACGTAGAACTCCCCTGTGACCCAGCAGCCCCACTTTTGGGTATCTATCCAAAAGACCACAAACAAAATCACAGTAATGCCACCAGCACAACACTGTTCATCGCAGCACAATTTGTCATAGCTAGAATCTGGAACCAACCCAGAGGCCCCTCAGTAGACGAATGGATCAGGAAAGTGCTACATATACCCAATGGAATTTTATGCTTCTATCAGAAAGAATGACATTGCTTCATTTGTAAGGAAATGGAAGGACTTGGAAAAAGTTATACTAAGTGAAGTTAGCCAGACCCAAAGAAACATGGACTCTATGGTCTCCCTTATTGGAAATAATTAGTACAGGTTTAGGCAAGTCATAGCAGAGCATCACAAGAGCCCAATAGCTATAACCTTATGAACACATAAGATGATGCTAAGTGAAATGAACTTTATGTTATGGAAACAATTGTTATATCACACTTGTAACTACTTTCCACATCACATCTGTATCTCTAGCTTATATTATTGATGATGTTCTTGTATCACCTTCCTGTGGTTGTACCTACACTATCTCTGTAATCTTATCTGAGTATATTGGAAAACATGAATACTGGTATTAGAAGTAGGAAATTGAAAGGGAATACCAAACTTGAGAGAACAGGGTAAAAAAAGACAAGCAACTACAAAAGCAATACTTGCAAAACTGTTTGGTGTAAGTGAACTGAACACCTCAGGGGGGGAAAGGGAAAGGGGGAGCAGGGAGAGGGCTATGAGGGATAAGGTAACAAACAGTACAAGAAATGTATCCAATGCCTAATGTATGAAACTCTAACCTCTCTGTACATCAGTTTGATAATAAAAATTTGAAAAAATAAAAAGAAGTTCAAAGAAGCAAAACCTGTAAATAATAGAATTTGGTGAGAAAGTATCATCTGAAAGATGACTTTATATACTGAATTTATTTTAGGCCACCAAAAATAATAAGTTCTAAGTGACAATTTACTTAATACTCTGACCTCCCATGAAAAGGATAAATGTTTGCAAGGAGTGGAACACATCTGCAGCTTGCAGTGAGCCAAGAGATGTGATGTGGAGCGAGAGAATTTTAATAATAACTTCCTCCCCCCTCCCCCACGAGTTTCTTGCATTGACCTTCTCCCTGTTCAAGGAGCCACTCTCGTTGAGTTGTAACAACAGCCAGCCACCTCCTCGTCTTAGTGCCTCAGAACCTGAAGTCCTAACAAGGAAGCTGTTGAAGAAAGACCTCACCAAATCCTTAATGGTAGAACAAGTATTCACCCAACAGCAGGAACAAAACCCAGGAAAATTAAGGAGGGCACACAATCTTTCTGTACCTACAGATACACAGACTGTTGGTTCTGTTTTCTGGAGAACCCTGACCAATGTAGGATGGGAGGAGTTCAAGCCCCAGGACTGGAAAAAAAAAAGATCACTATGGTTTTCTTCCCGGTTCTGCCCAGTATGATGGCAATAATTGAGCCTCTAAGTTCTGCCCCTTCCTTTTGTACTTTTTCATCTAATTGTAGCCTGCCTTGTGTTTTCAAATGGGTCTTAGATAGCTTCAGGAAATAATATAAAATATGAGTCAGGGAGGAAGTTATAAACCACATGAAGTATTTTTAAATAAAGATTATTTGCAAAAGCATTGGAAGAGAGAGTCAGACAAGGACCCACAGGTACAGATTACAGATTAATACCTAAAAGAAACAGCCAACCATGTTTCTTTTCTCTTTTAGGTCTGAGACTGGGACTCAGATTCAGTACCTGACACTTTCACTCACTGGCTAGCATTCTATCAACTGAGCCACACCTCAACTCCTAGTCAACCATCTTTGACCTTTCTTCACCACTGCCATGAAGTTCTGTCTGGACTGTTGATTTTACTTTTTTAAAAAAAGAATTCTTTAAGTAATTTTAGGTCTGGAGTTTCACATGGATTGCAGTTTTCATGGAATTTCAAAATTTCAACAGACAAAATCTTCATGCAAAGATCTCAGTGCAAATGAAATTTGAGTTTTCACAAACTTTCTTCCAGGGAAATTTTCGAATCATAAAGCCGGCACCTTTGGAGCAATAATACAGAAGATGGGCTATAAGCATATGCCAGGTCCAATCACCCACCTGATTGTGGGGGACTCAAAGGTGTTTTCATGTGACTCAGGTGTTGTCCTTTTTTGGAAGCCTCTTCTGGCAATGTTGCAGCCCTACTATTTTGAACATCACAGAGAACCCCTTTTAGTCTAAGGACATTGTCTTCCTAAGTAAAATCCATGGTTGACACAGTTCCCTTGGAAAGTTGTTCTTCAGGGATATAATTGGTCATTCATCAAGGTGATAGGATTCCCATGCTTGAAAAAATGTCAGGTATAAGCCAGTGCCAAGCAAGACCATGCCATAGCTCCAACAGTTGTAGCTTCTTTTCACATGGCCTCAGGAGGGAGATGAGACCTGGTATGGTACTGCTTTCATTGCCCATTGGCCTAGACTTGAAAAACAACTTTCTTCTTGGACTAAAACGCCATCTAATCTGGCACAACCCATTTCCACCATTTTATTGCCAGGGAAATAGTTTTATATAATAAATCTATATAATATTAAAGCACCAAAAGAGGTTTGCTTTCATGGCATAAAGCACAAGAGGGTTAAAAAAATAAAGAGGTGATTAAAGACTAGAAACATGGATACTGTGGTTTCCCTCATAGGGAATAATTAGTACATGTTTAGGCTAGTCATAGCAGAAGATCACAATAGCCCAATAGCTCTACTCGTATGAACACATAAGATGATGCTAAATGAAATGAACTCCACACTATGGAAACAAGTGTTATATCATTGTTGTAATTATTTTTAACATGCCATGTGAAACCGTACCCTTTTTTTTTCTTTTGTATTCCCTTCCAGTGGTTTCACCCCCACTATCACTGCATCAGATCTTAGTACCCTGGATATTGTATGTATGTGTATTAGAACTAGGGAAGGAAAAGGAAATACCCAAATTGAGAAACAAAGGATAAAAAGACAAACCATTCCAAAAGCAATACTTACAAAACCATTTGATGTAAACAACTGTACAACTCATGGGGGGCGGGGAGAGGGAAAGAAGGAGGGGGAAGTGGGGAAAAATGAGGGAGGAGGTAACAAGTTGGATAAGAAATTTACTCACTGCTTTACATATGAAACTGTAACCCCTCTGTACTTCACTTTGACAATAAAGTAAAAAAAAAAAAAAAGATTGGCGGTCCATTAGTGTCAATGTGAGTATGGGTGGAATTAGAACGAGCTCATAACTGGGGTTTGATGGACTCTGGCTCTGACCAGTGATCTTACTGTGATGTGAATTAGACTTTAGTATGGAAGATAAATTGGATTGAAGTGGAGAAACTTATGTTCTACTGTGTGCAGCAAGCCACCTCAGCATAGGCAAGCTCACACCTGCACTGCCTTCAGTGTCCACAGTGATCGCACCAGACAGAGCAAGGTGTGCTGTTCAAATACAAAAGTAGCATTATATACACTAAATCATACGAGGAAACTTGGATGGAATATTTTCAATTCAGTAAGCAAGGATAAAAATTGGCAATAAAAATGAAAACATGGGAAAATTTCTGTTTCATTTCCTTATAAAAATTTCAGAACTGTAAGGTGTTGTGTTATTTCCTGGGAAACATCCTCTTCATTGTTACAATCAATAATCAACACCACCCAAGTCTTTAATGATGAATGCTAAGACAGCTAAGTTACTCCCAATCAGTATCTCTTTTGCTAGTTCACTGTATGATTAATTTCTCCAATGTTTACATATCATACATAAGATTTTCTACCTTGAAAGTTTTAAAAATCTGGTAATTTATACATACATAAAATTACCATGAATGAGTATATTTATCCTATTTGAATGTTTGTGATATTTGTGTTTGTCATCATCACCTTGTATTGTTATATTCTCCTTCTCTAAAAAGATTGGAAATCAAAGCATGTACATATTACTCCTCACAATTTGGCATATATTTTCTTTAGTCATGCATTAGGCTTTTACAACTATTACCTGGGTATTGTAAACTAGATCACTTTAAACACTAACATTTGAATTTTAGTGTGGAGACATGTGTGTGTGTGTGTGTGTGTGTGTGTGTGTGTGTGTGAAAACACCATGAATGGAATCAGTGGGCACTTAGCTATCCAATATTTATCATCTTATGAAACACCAGACTTTATTCTATGTCTGCTTGTTTTTATGTCCATCAATAACAGCTCTTCTTTCCAATGCTGTGCTGGCCTGAAAAGTGTTTCACCTGGATAGTGAAGCCCAACTTAGACCTCCCCTAAGCTCCTTATACATATACACACAATGTCTGTTTACTGAGGCCATGTGGCAGAAACGTAATAACAGCCATCTACCACACAACAAGGAGGCTGGACAGTGCAATAGCTTTAGAAATAATGGAGCTTAAAATGATCTAATAGCCACATTTTAAGTTTTCCTTAAAGAGGAGTTTTGGGGGAATGTCTACACTCTTCTCTCTGAGTTGCATCAGCTTTCTTTAATTTGCATCCTGAGTACCCACAGAGCAATAAGAAGCCAGGACATTCCATGAAATCTGCCACAGAGAAGACCTGCAGAGACAGACACACACATATCCACTTTCCCAATCATTTTTGATAATTTTTTCCAAGATGAATTCATCAGAGAATTAACAAATAGAGACAATGTGAGAACTATTTTTCTTGTTTGTCTCAATCATCTGAGGACATGTGCAGTCTCTGAAGAGAGAAAAGATGAACTGCATGCCTGACATGTACCCAATGTATACACAGGTGAAAGTGAGGGGTGTGGTTTTGAGACCATGGATGATACACATTACACCACTTTCCATGTGTTTCAACCTGTCTGGGGCCATTCGCCATCTTCATGCAGGCTTAGAGATGTGTGCTAGAAAATTAACCTGTACTTTATCAGTAAAACCCATTTCAGAGCAATTCAAGCCATTTGCTGTTTGCTGACCTAATTATATTTATGGAATTAAAATCTATCTCCACAGGGAATTATTGGGAGTGTGAAATAAAATTGTCAAGCATACTTTCAGGGTTCACTAATACTCGCTGACTAATTTCAATTACTGGATGCAGTACATAGGTAACAACTGGCCTCCCCAGTCTGAGTATCCACCCTCCCCCAAGAAGGTTCTCTAAACCTACTGAAAATCACTGGAACAGTCAGTGCAATACTGACCCATTTGGACATTGTGGAGTGTGTGCATAGAAGGTCATTATGAAGGTCAAAGGTGAGGGAGGAGCCAAGAAAGCAATCATATCACAACATTTTTGTCTTATAGTAAATTCTAGATGAAATTGCTTCATACTTTCCATCTTTCCTGGAAATTTTGCACGTAGCTTTGTGGATTCACAACTACCTGATATCTGTTAGTCTTAACCAGAAAGTGACTTTGAATTTCTCCTGGGGCCAGCTCAAAACAAAGGACTTTCTGGAATTCCCATTCCCATTTCCTACTTTCTCCCCACATTTGACCACAGACAGGATATGCAGTGGGAGCATATGCTTTATCCTAAAGAATTTCTTATATCTTCAAAGAGAATTAAACTCCATCACTCTTACTTTGTTTCAGATCTCTACTGCCAGCTTTTTGGAGGGGAATTAAAGGTAAGTTTTATGGACTTTCTGCACAATCTGTCTTTGACATTCCTCAGGTCTCAGCCTCCTGAGTAGCTGGTATTTTGGGGGTGAGAATACTGCCTTAGGCTTCTTAGTTTGTTACTTACTGATTGGGAAGTTTGGCTCAGGTTAAATGAGCACATTACTCTCTAATCACTCTAACTATTTTGTCATATTTAATTCAGATGAAACCAATCACTGTAATTACTTTGCTTGTTTTATTTGCTTTTGTAGACAGGGCCTTTGCATGTAATCTACCTGAGACACAAACTCTGGATCATCCTGCCTCAGACCCTCTGTGCTGGGACTACAGGTGCTTCAGACCCTCTGTGCTGGGATTACAGTGATGGGCCAGCAGACCACATGGTCTTCTTCACTCGTGACAATGCTCTCTGCAGGAGCCAATACAGGTGCTGCATGTATACTTAGAAACAAAACAAAACAAAACAGGGGATCTAAAATCATGCGGAAACAAATGGAAGGCATATTGTGGAGGGCAGGAGAGTGTGTGAACCACACGTACTTGGTATTAGACATGAGGATCACATCAGTGAACAGGAAGAGATGCTGCTTCCTCTTCCTCCAGCCTGTTCTCATGTGCACCATGCTGTGGATGAGCGAGGCTCTGCTGCTGACCTCTGGGCACACAGGTCTGTGAAGCTGACCATCTTCCTCAGGAAGAAGGCTCTCCTGCTGCACACAACACCACACACAGTCAGGCTCCACTATGGTGTAGAGCTTTGTGCCAAGTGTAATGGGGACACAGTTCCAGACATGGCCCACCCAATCCCAGCCTGACTATCACTCACACCCAGGGGGCTTGGTTATTTGATTTTTTAACACAAACAGAAAAGCTTCATCACTTTTTAAGACATGAGGATGTCACATATAGGAATAGAGTCCTGGATCTTTTCTTCTCTAAGAGATGCGGAAAGACCAAGGCTAGAAACTGAGGCACCTTTTAGAGGAAAGGAGAAGAATCTAGTAAGGGAGGTGAAGTGATAGAGCAAGGCTAAGGAGATGGCCACTTCAAAGTGACCAAATGTCACCTGTCAACTTGAGAAAAGCATTTTTATGGCATACCATGAATATTCTTAAAGAAGCAATTCCAAATTGCTTTTTTTTTTTTTTTTTTTTTTGGCCAGTCGTGGGCCTTGGACACAGGGCCTGAGCACTGTCCCTGGCTTCTTCCTGCTCAAGGCTAGCACTCTGCCACTTGAGCCACAGCGCCGCTTCTGGCCGTTTTCTGTATACGTGGTGCTGGGGAATCGAACCTAGGGCCTCGTGTATCCGAGGCAGGCACTCTTGCCACTAGGCTATATCCCCAGCCCCCAAATTGCTTTTAACAAGGATCGTGACACAACTGGACCTGCTTAAAATGTTATTCCCATCTTATGTATATCAATATTCTGTTTTGGGGAAGTGAACAGATGAGAAAGAACACTGAGCAGAACATGATGCCCCTAGAGGAAGCACTTAGGTTTGCTGGTCGCACTGTGGCTCTGTTGGGTATGGGGGCGGCACAGAAGAGTGTGGATAGCTCTGCTTGATGCTCAAGGACTGGCAGAGCCTCCTCCTCACTTGCCCGTGGAGCCTCACTTTGTCTCCTCTGACAATGTGAAGACAACTGTCTTCAACTCAGCTCTGCAGTGTGAACAGCAGTCACTTTTCATGAACAGAGTTGAAGGTCAGAGGCAGTTCACAAAGGTCAGGAGAAAGGAGACAGACCCTGGCCAGGGCCACCCCTAGGAGGAACCTCAAAGCAGGTGTTTCCCATACTACCTGGTGCAGGGCAGCCACTCATGGAGGGTGTGGTGGTCACAGTAAACACTTGTCTTCATCCATTTCCAGGCTCTGGATAGCAGATATGGCTACAGCTCCAATACACACATCAGTCAACTGCCTGGAGTCTGAGCACTGGGAGATCCTCTCTCTGTGACATCATGGTTCTAAGGCTCACACCCCAACTGCCAGGATGACACAGCCTCTGCCTTCCTGAGTTGCTCCTGGCAGATTTAATATAATTTCTTTGAGATGGTTATATGTTTGCCTTTGTGAGAAAGAGTTCACATACACACATTTTCCATTTCACTTTAATAGCCTGAGACTGTGCTACAATGCATCATAACCCAGTCTATTTGCTACAATTTCTATGCTATTCAAATGCAGGGGCCTGGATACTTATAAAGAAAAGATGTTTACTTCATAATCAGGAGGGCTGAAAGTCCTAACTCATGGCATTGTGATACTGGTCCTGGGGTCAAGGCCCTGGACTGGGTCATAGCTCAGTTACCCAGAGCACTGTGGAGAGAGCCTATGCTGAGGAAAGACGATGGGGACAGTGACCAGGGCAGAGTCTCTGCTTTTAGTACAGTCCTCTCAGGAGAACTAAGGGGATCTCCAGAGATTTCCTCATTCAGAGAGCATCTCCGCACTCATGAGGATCTTCCCAGGGCGTCCTGTTCATTCAAACCCCAATGTCTCTCCACCATATGCATTTGTGCACGGCTTTCATTCGGAATCAGCTTGTGGTAAACCAAGCCAAAGCAAAACAGTGGAACATTCATGCAGACCCAGCAGTCCCCAGGGTGACTGTACTGCAGACACCTGGGGTATATGGCCCCCTTAGCCACGCCCACTGCCTCCCCAAGCCTCCCACCACCCTAGGCCTAGCTAGTGCTCATCTGGTCTCCACCTCTGTGGTCCTGTCTCTGGAAACTGTTGCATGACCTGAACTATCCAAGAGAACTCATTCTTACTTTTTCCTTTCATTTTCATCAGTGCATATTAATCCTTATTATTGCAGGCATTTATAACTTCACTTCTTTAAATCACTTTAGTAATAAGCTTTAGTACATTTTCTTCCTTCCTTTCTTTCTTCCTTCGTGCCTGTCTTCCTATTTTCTTAATTTTCTCTCTCTGTTTATATCTCTCTGTAGGTAGGGGTGTGGGGGTGGGTTTTATTTTTCTTCTTTCCTTGCTTGCTTTCTCTATTGTTTACAAATCCTTTAATTTGAACTCATGGCCAGGATGATTTTCATGACCTTTTTTGCTCAAGGCTAGCAATCTCACCACCTGAGCAAAAACTACTTCCATCTTTTTGGTACTTTAGTGGAGTTCAGAGTCTCCTGAACTTCAAACCATGATCCTTAAAATCTTACATTTGTGTAGCTAAGATTATGTAGATAAGATATTGTCACTCAGCTAATTTTTTCATTAACTTTTTCAGAAAGTGACCTCATTCTGGGTTCATTCATATATTCATATAATGCACTTTGTTCATATATTTTCTCTGTTATTCTAAGCCCCCTTCCCCTCATCTGGCTGTGTTCCCTTATCCCATTTTCTTACATACAGACAATTTTCTTCAAGGACCCATGACAGTATGTTTGTCATCGTGCCCATTGTAGGACTTTGGTGTTGCCTCTACTTTGGCTTCTTGCAAATGAAGCTGCTCTCACCATCTTCCTCCACCCAGGTGGCCACTGTCATCCCCATGCGACAGGCCTTGGTTGGTGCTCAGCATCCCTGGCACTTATGGTTCTTGAACAGTCTCAGTGCTGGAGAAGCTCTCTGGCCCACAGAGTCATGGATTCAGTCACCAGGTCTCAAGACAAAAAAAGAAACACACAGCACAACCTAGCTGGAGAAGTGAGGAGAAGCCAGAAATCCAAGTAGGTTCGTGTTTTAGATTTCATTAAAGCCTTGCAAAACCAATCCAACACTGGGCCACACTGGGACTGTAATTTCCAGAAGCTTCTCTGTTTTCACCTTTGTCTCATTGTAGGCTTATTGTACAACTGAACAGAAATTACTGGGATATTTTCACACATGCATAGAGCCTCCCATGGACCAAATATCACCTTCCTTTGTGGACACCCACTTTTCCCCATATTTTAATACCAAAGCTAGTAATTCAGGTTCCACATATGAGAGAATGGCTGTTTGTCATTTTGTGTGGTGCATGGCCCTTCACATACTGTGCTCTACTGCTGTCCTCCTTACTGCAAATGATATGGTTTCATTCTCCCTAATTCCCAGGAATGGTTTGGGTGTGTTTGCATGATACTCGAAACTTAGTCTCACTAATTAAATCCAGTAAATAGATGAGGTGAGTAGGGCTTGGGAGAAAAAGAAACAAAGATTTTTTTTTAATTTCCTGGTGAACTATGGAGCTACTTGCTGGGATGTGGAAGGAAGAACAGAGTTCTAGTTGATGGGAATGTGGAAAGAAGATGGTTTCACAGTGAATGCCAGCAATGTAAGTCTCTGAATATAGAAGGTGGGCATGGCTTTGGCCTGGATGGTCACCTGGTGAACACCTATTGTCCTACTTGCTGGAGGAGATTCCTGGAATTGATTTCCTTCCTGTTTTCCATATTTCTCAATACATGGGTAGTGACATGAAGAGAGATGCTTGGGAACCTTTCCTGGAGATGTGAGCATTCCTGAGTTTATTCTCATGTGGGTCTGTGGGGAGACATGTAAAAGAAAACAGAAAGAGGGAGGGAAGAGAGAGAGAGAGAGAGAGAGAGAGAGAATCAGGGAGGGAGACTCTGTATTGTTTTGTTTTAGGTATTGCTAATCCTGAGGTTTGAACTCTGGGCCTGGGTATTGTCCCTTATTTTCTTTTGCTCAATGCTATTGCTTTACCCCTTGACTCCCACTGTCACTTTTTTTTGCCAGTCCTGTGGCTTGGACTTAGGGCCTGAGGACTGTCCCTGGTTTCTTTTTGTTCAAGTCTAGCACTCTGCCTCTTGAGCCTCAGCGCCACTTCTGGCTGTTTGCTGTGTATGTGGTGCTATGGAATTGAACCCAGGCTTCATGTATAGGAGGCAAGCACTCTTGCCACTAGGCCATATTCCCATCCCTACACTGTCACTTTTGGTTTTGGGACTACGTAGTGTCTCTGGCACTTTTCAGCCTGGGCTGATTTTGAACTATGATCCTCAGATCTCAGCCTCCCAAATAGCTAGTATTAAAATCATGAGAAAATGTCTTTTCTAAATAAAAGTACTTGAATAATTTAGGCAACCTGGCCAGCTGAATACCATTAAATCTGACAAGTAACATTTTTGGAATAAAAAATGTATATAAACATGTACAAATGTAGACATGCCCATAGTTGGATAACAGATATGGAATTATATTCCAATAAATATGAAATAGTAATTTAAAGTCAGCATTGACAGCTAATTTATATATTCATCTTAGTGTGTGTGTGCTAGTTCTGAAATTAGAATTCAGGGTATGGTGCTGTCCTTGAACTTCATTTGCTAAACATTTGATTGCTTAAGCCACAGCTGCATTTCTAGCTTTTGGGGGGTGACAAGTCTCCAATACCTGCACAGGCTTGCTAAGATCTGTGATGCTCAGATCTCAACCTCCTGAGTCTGTCATCCTCAAGAGGCTGAGATGTGAGGACCAAGGTTCAAAGCCAGCCCCAGGGAAGACAAATCTGAGAGACTCGTCTCCAAATTACCAGCAAAAAGCCAGAAGTAGAGGTGTGGCTCACATGGTCCAGTACTAGACTTGAGTGGACAAGAGGTCCCGAGTTCAAATCCCACTTTTGGCAAATAGACTGACTGATCTTTTTCACATCAAATGCACAAGCATTCTTCAAGTTTCTACAACTCCCCATAATCTCAGACTTGTATTTAGAACATTCAGGATAATGACTCTCTTAACTTTTGAAGTCAAGCAGTCTCTAGAAATGGCCCAAGTCAGTTATCACTGCTCCACTGTATGTGCTCATTTAGGACTGCACTTGTGGCATCACACAGGCTGCAGTAACTTCCTAAGATGGTGAGCCACACTTTACATGTACATACACATCCCAGTTTGGAGCGATCCTTAAATGCTGGGTGATCAGGTGGAACTAGAATAAAAATTAAACATTGTACATTCAGTCCATGAACCACCAGCTAAAAAGGGACAGCTAAGTGAATAACTCAATCCAAGAGGTAAATGGTTGCCCACAGGAAGGCGCTAAGGATTTACAAATAGGCAAAAAGCACACGCAGGATGTGGAGAAAAATCAATGCAGAATCCAGTGGCTCACACCTGTAATCCCAGCTACTCCAGAAGCTGAGATCAGAAGATCCTGGTTCAAAACCAGCTCAAGGAGATATATCCAATGTGGGACTCTCGTCCCACATTAAGCCACAAAAAATCTGGAAGCATAAATGAGGCTCAATGGGTCCAGGATCAAGAAAGCCAAGGGAGGACATGAGGCTTTGAGGTCAAGCCCTAGTACTGGCACCAAAAAAAGGCACTAGAATATTCTGCCAAGGACCTACCGAGGGGGAGTGGAGGAGGCGTGTGACCATGTCCTGTTGAGTCACCACCACACACAAACAGCACAGGAGGTTGAGCTTGGCGTGGGAGGCCACCATGGTCCTCTAGGTGGAATCTATCTACAAGCAGCCTTGCTGCACAAACTCATTCCTGTCCTGCTCTTTCAGACACAGCAACTTCTTGGCTAGGACAGGAAGGAAGCAGAGGAAAAGGGTTTAAAGAGGGGCAAAATCAAAGCCCATGATTCCTCTACTCTTTATGATCACAACCACAATCTAAGCCACCAGTGCTCACACCTGTCATCCTAGCCACCCAGGAGAATGAAATCTAGAGTGTACCTTGAGGCCAGCCAGGGAAGGAAAAGTCTGTGAGACTCTTTATCTCCCATAAACCATGCAAAACAAGCCAGAAGTGGCACTGTGGTTCAAGTGGTAGAGAGCTAGCTTTGAGCAAAAGAAGCTCAGGGGGCTGGGAATGGGGATGAGTTGGGGAGTGCTTGCCTAGCACGCATGAAGCCTTGGGTTTGATTCCTCAGCACCACATATATAGAAAAAGCCAGAAGTAGTGCTGTGGCTCAAGTGGTAGAGCAAAAGCCTTGAGCAAAGAAGCCAGAGACAGTGCTCACGCCCTGTGTTCAAGCTCCATAACTGGCAAAAAAGCAAACAAAAACAAATGTTTACAAATGCCAAAGTGTTGCCTGTATCTCCCTATCCTTTTAGATTAAGGCATTCCCTCCCTTGGTGGGAGTATTTCTGACACTGGGACATTGTAGAATAACAAGGGAATGCTTCCTCAGAGGCTAAACTTCCTACCAGTTCCCATGTATGGAAAACTAGTTTCCTTGTGTTTTGTTCTTTGTTTTGTTTTTCTCATTTACATTTTTTATTTACATTTTTATTAGCATCAAAAACAAACAAACAAACAACAAAGAAGAACAAGCTCAGGGACAGCACCCAGACTCTGAGTTCGAGCCCCACAGCCAATTGAAAAAAACAACAACAAACACTGGACAGAGATAGACATATTACATGGTAACCTTCTTGTATGACCTTTACAAACCCAGGAAAAAAACGTTAAATTTTACCAAAACAAAAATCAACTATGAGTACATAATAACAATTATCAATCCTAATAAGAAAAACAATGAAGATCATAGAACAACTTGCAGTTTTGTAACTATGAACATTATTTCATTCATTGACTGGCCATTACTCTTTTCTCAGTGCATATTTCTTATTTGTGCTGGTCCTGGGGCTTGAACTCGTGGCCTGGGGGCTGTTCCTGACCTTCTTTGGTTCTAGTGCTCTATCACTTGAGCCACAGTGCCACTTCCAATTTCCTGGTAGTTCACCTGAGATAAGAGTCTCTCAGGGGGCTGGGGATATGGCCTAGTGGCCTAGTGGCCTAGTGGCGAGAGACCTTGCCTTGTATACATGAGGCCCTGGGTTCGATTCCCCAGCACCACATATACAGAAAACGGCCAGAAGTGGCACTGTGGCTCAAGTGGCAGAGTGCTAGCCTTGAGCAAAAAGGAAGCCAGGGACAGTGCTCAGGCCCTGAGTCCAAGGCCCAGGACTGGCAAAAAAAAAAAAAAAAAAAAAAAAAAGTTCATGAGCTAAGCTTATGGGGCTGGGGATATGGCCTAGTGGCAAGACTCTCTCAGGGTTTTCTGCCTCAGGTCAAATACTAATCCTGAGGTGTCAAGTCTTCTGAGTAGCTGGGACCACACGTGTGAGCCACAGCGCCCAGCTGCCTATTTCTTAGACAAGTACTCCTGAGTGCTTGCTCACCTTGTTTAAAGGAGGGCTCTTCTGAGGGGAGTTCAGAGCAAGGTCTTCAGGATTTACAGCCCCACTGCTGGTTCTTGGGGTCAGATGAGAACTTGAAAATATACAAGAGTTGTTTTAGTGGTATTTAGTTTTCCAAAGTTCTAGCCTAAGCCCAGTACCAGTCTTGTGCAAAAAATCTTAGGGACAGTGCCTAGGCCCTTATATCAAGTACCAGAACCAACACAAATAATTATTATTATTACATTCAAGAAAATATTAGGGCATAATAAGCATCTAGATTCTCATCAAAATAAAAATGCTTTTAGCTCATTTCTGTTTACATAACACTGTGATTTTGGGGTCACTTTAAGGGTTTTCCCGGGCTAATTTATTGTATTTTTTTTTTTTTTTAGCATTAGAGAAGTTATTTTCTCTTGCCGAGCCAATGTCCCCATGTACTTGTCAGTTTGGCACATTCATACTGTTTTTCCTTACCACCATGGATATCATAGTTATAGAGAGATATATACATCACTCTTCAAGATGAAAGGACTGACTTTCAATTTAAACCTACACAGAAACATGAGTGACTTCCTAAGCACTGTTAACACCTGCTAATATGCTCCTCTGTAGTTTTTACAAAGCAAGTTGCAGGTGTGGCAGTATTCTGTGATAGCACACATGGGTGTCTATTGTTAGGTATTAATCATCTTCTTTCTCAAGGTAAGACTTTGCATTAATCTGTGCTATCTGCCTGGCAAGTATCTGTCTGTAGCTGCCATTGAAATGTTCTTATAGTTTCACTTGCAAACTTGCTCACAGCCTTTTGTGTTCTTTCTTGTTTCATCTTCTTTTCTGGCCTTTCCTCTGTGAGTTCGTGCTTAGTTCCTAATGTCATCTCAGAACTAGAGGGTTTCTCTCAGTTTCTTTCTTCCTCTTTTTTTTTTTTTTTTTTTTTTTTTTACCACGGTTTATATTTTGTTAGATCTTGGTGGGTCCAGAAACTCATCTGTTGCCCTAGAATTTGGCTTTCCTTTCTTTGTCAATTTCTTTCTGAAGCTTGGGCATTTACCTCTTCCTTTCCCCTATATGAGTACATGTCAGTATGCTCAGCTGGGGCTTTCCTTCCTTTTACATGGCCTTCTTTTTCTCTATCATTCTTTTCCATCTCTCTCTTCTCACCTACTTTCTTAGACAACTGCTTCATTTTTTTTGCCAGTCCTGGGCCTTGGACTCAGGGCCTGAACACTGTACCGGGCTTCTCTTTTGCCCAAGGCTAGCACTTGGCCACTTGAGCCACAGAGCCATTTCTGGCCATTTTCTATGTATGTGGTGCTGGGGAATCGAACCCAGGGCTTCATATATACAAGGCAAGCACTCTTGCCACTAGGCCATATTCCCACCACTTTATTGTAACTTTTATTTACAAATTTCAGTTTATTTTCTATGTGTATTTTAACGAGACACCTTAAAATACTAGTTTTGTTATTTTTTACAAGTAGGTTTGCATAGGGAGGGTGAACATAATAAAATAGATCAAGTACTTCATAAGAGATGAAAAATATGTACAGCTTTACTTCAGAAAACACTTGAAAGGGAACTTTCATATTTGCGCTTGGTGAGAATAAGGAATAAGGGAATACATTCATGATCCCATGGGCTTCTATACTACAGTTTTCAGTTTTCCACATCTCAGAAATACATCCAAGCTGGGCACAGTGGCTCACTCCTCTAATCTTAGCTGTCCTGAGAGGTTGAAAGGACTTTTGGTTCAAGGCCAGCTGGGGATAAAAAAGGTTGTCAGGATCCCATCTCAACTAAGAAAAGCTGAGTGTTGTGGTGGGTGCTTATCATCTCAGGCACACAGGAATGTAAACAGAAGGCTTACAATCTAGGAAAACCCAGGAAGAGAAGTCTACAAGACTCCATGGTAACAGAAGAAGCTGAGTGTGGGAGTCTAAGCCTGTTACACTAGGAAGAAAACATCAGGAGGATCCCAGGCCACGTCTAAGCAAAAGGTGACACACCCTAATCTTAAAATCAGAGTCAACAGGGCTACAGGTGTGGCTCAGGTGAGCAAGCACCGGGACTTGAGTTCAAATCCAATTACTGCCAAGAGGAAAAAATAAACATCAAAGACAAAGGAGTGGGGACCTAGATCAAGTGCTAGAGCACCTGCCTAGCACATGCAGGCCCCGAGTTCAAAATACTGCACTGTCAAAGAAACAAAGATGAGACTTTCATCCATCATAGACTCCCTTACAGATTTTCCATTTGACATAGCTGAGGAGAAACATGGATTCATTTAATTGGCCCCCACTGATACACTTAGGGCACAATTCAGTGGGATTTTCTTTACAAGGAAAATAACAATTTTCATGAGCAGAATATAAAGATTTTAAAATAAAGTTTGAAAGCCAAGCACAAGTGGCTCATTCTTGCCATCCTTGCTTCTCAGGAGGCTGAGATCTATAGATAATAGTTCAAAGCCAGCCCGGGCAGGAAAGTCTGTGAGACTCTTATGTCCAATGAGCCACCAGAAAACCAGAACTGGTGCTGTGACTCATGTGGTTGAGGGCTAGCCTTCAGCAAAAGAGCTCAAGAAAGCACCCAGGCCCTGAGTTCAAGCCTAGAACTTCTAAAAAAATACAAATTTTAAATGATTTTTAAAAAGCTAACGTAGACTGAAAGAGTGGCACATTTGCTGGCCACTCCTTGGACCTGTTGCTTGTCAACTGAAGGCTCTTCCAAAATTGAAATCTTGGATCTCAGAACATGCCATGATGGTTCTGCTACTAAACAGGACAAAGCCAAGGTAATCACACATAATACTGAAACTCCCTCTAGTTATAGATGCAAATCACAAAGTTGAACACACACAAAAAGTAAAAATAAGAAAGAGTCGGGCACTGGTGGCTCATGACTATCATCCTAGCTACTCAGGAGGCTGAGATATAGAGGATCACGGTTCAAAGCCAACCTGGGCAGAAAAGTCCATGAGACTATTCTTTCCAAAGAACTAGCTCAAAGTGGCGCTATAGCTCAAGTGGTAGAGCACCAGCATTGAGCAAAAAAGCTCAGGGACAGAGCCCAGATCCTGTGTTCACTCCAGAACAGAGCAGGGGAAAAAATCTGTAAGCTGAGAGGTAAGCAGTTAGGAAATGAAAATTATTGGCTTACCTTGCCTGGAGAAATGTCACAAAACACAAAGCCCAGGGAGTGGAGATGGAGTAATCCACCAATCATGTCAGCACCAAATTCTCAGACTACATCTTCCAGAAGGTTTTCATCCTGAGCAATTACTGTCTCTCAGGAGCCACCTGCAAGGAGTTGAGTAAAAGTCATCTCCATAACCCACAACCATATTAACAAAAGAGTGAAGATGGGTACCATGGCTTACACCTGTAATCCCAACTACTCAAGGAAGCTGAGATCTGAAGATCATAGTTCAAAGGCAGCCTGGACAGAAAAAAATAAATTAACTAATTAAGGGGCAGCACTCAGGCCCTGAGTTCAAGCTCCAGGACTGACACAGTAGGGGGTCAGGGGAGAGAGCCTCTCTGACTTATCTGCCTGGACTGGCTTTGATTCTCAATTCTCAGGTCTCAAGCCTCCTGAGAAGTTAAACTATCTCAACATTTGATGGTCCTTGATTATTATTCATTGTATACATAGAAGTATGTAAACTTACTGCTTTGATTATTGCTGGTTCTAGGGTTTGAACTCAGGACCTGGGCGTTGTCCCTGTGCTTCTTATTTTCCTCAAGGCTGGTCCTCTGCCACTTGAGCCACAGTGCGCGGCTTCCAGCTTTTTCTTTCCTTTTTCATTTTCTTTCTTTCTTTTTTTTTGGTGGGGGGCGAAGTTTATTGGAGAAAAGAGTCTTAAAGACTTTCCTGCCTGGGGTGGTTTTGAATCATGATCCTCATATCTCTACCTCCTGAGTAGCTAGGATCACGGGTATGAGTTACTGGTGTCTAGTCCCATTTGCCCCTGCTCCCCTCCCCCCCGCTGTATTACTGCTAAAATATAAAAACTTTCAAGCTAAAAGTTAAGGAGGCAACTGACACAACCATCTTCTCCACTGGATTCCCAGCAAACTGTGCAAAGAAACTACTGTGACATGAACTGGCCACTGGTCACTAGGTGATGACACTTACTAGCTCAAATGTCTTCAAGCTTTTCTAAAGTGCAATTCTCTTTTCCACAATAATAATAATAGTAACAAACTATAAACATGAAGGGTATGGGCTGGGAATGTGGCTTAGTGGTAGAGTGCTTGCCTAGCATGTATGAAGCCCCGGGTTCCATTGCTCAGTACCACATACACAGAAAAAGCCAGAATTGGTGCTGTGGCTCAAGTGGTAGAATGCTAGCCTTGAACAAAAGCAGCATAAGGACAGTGCCCAGGCCCTGAGTTCAAGTCCCAAGATTGGTGAAAAAAAATTTAGGGTGGATGAGGTTCTGTCTTATAAATTTTTTTGGCGGGGGGCAATATGTCCCAGCACTGAGATTTGGCTTAGGACCTCACACCTTTGCTTAGCTGTTCTGCTCAAGGCTGGTGCTCTACCCATTGAGACATGCTTCCAGCTCTTGACTGGTTCATGGCAGGTCTTAATGACTGGACTTTTCTACCCTAGGTTAGCTCTGAACTGGGATCCTCACATGTCCTCCTGAGTAGCTAGGATTTACAAGTGTGAGCCAACCAGAATCCAATTTGAAAGGACTTGTTGAAACTAAGAACTTGAAAGTAGGAACCATCCTCTATCTTGGTAGACACTGAAGATGTGATATGGAAATTATTGATAAGTCTACTCTGAGTCTGGTACGTGGGGTTTGACTCTTTCCCTTATTCCCTCACTAATATTAAAGTTCTTAGAATCAACAGACATTTTTATTTTTGCCAGGCCTGCGGCTTGAACCCAGGGCCTGGGCGCTGTCCTTGGGCCTCTTTGTGCTCAAGGCTAGCACATTACCATGTGAGCCACAGCACCATTTTTGGCTTTTTCTGAGTATTTTATTGGTGATCAAGTGTCTCATAGACTTTTCTGCTCAGGCTGGCTTTAAACCACGATCCTCAGATCTCAGACTCCTGAGATGCTGGGATTAGAGGTGTGAGCACTGGCATCTGGCTCAATAGTCCTTTAATTAATCACAGTTTCAATAAATATTTAAGTGGGGAATCTGAAAGTCAGGCCGTTTGTGCTTGATGGCGGGGCGGGGCGCCACTGCCGCCGCCATTGCCACCACTGCTGCGGAAGCCATGGCTCGGGGCTTCCAAAATCTGCATATGTATAGAGCCAAGCTGAGCCTCCCATGGGGGAGGGATAGCAAGCCTGAGGCTGCGCTGCTTTTTTCCCGGCTGCCACGGGAGCTGCATCTTGCTTGGGGTCCCGGGGAACAAACGTGCGTTCATCCCTGGGCCTCTCAGAGTGGGGCGTCAGGGCTCCCTCCAAATCAAAATTCCCTCTGGCTGCTCTCTCCTGAATCCAGGGATTCCCCCGTGTCCCAGGAGAAGCACTCCTTGAGTTTCTTAATGGCTCGCAGTGGGAGTTTTCCTCCCCATTGTGCCGTTTGTAATTCCCGCTCTAGTCGGTCCCAAGTTTCCCATGAGAGTGGGTTGGCTTCAGTTAGCCACGGGACCCTGAGGGTCAATTCCTCCCAAATTCGTATAGTGCAGGGCTCTGAGATATTAATCCCCTGTTTTGGAGGGTGAATTATAGGATTTTAAAAGGCGAACTGATTCGCCAACTCTGGACTTGTCCCATCCTCTTACCTAGAGTGGAAGGACCACGCGTCCCAGGGTTTCCAACCTGTTTTCATCAGGGTCAGTTGGGAGCCGAACTTCCTCGCATGGATTCGTGAACCCACGTGGGCGCCATAATGTTGGGCTCTGGTACTCTTCTTTCCACACTCCCTTTCACGCCCTCTCCCCTAGTCACCCGGCCCGCAGATGAAGCTAGGGTGGAGCGGGGGGAGCCAGCATCGCCTGCTGCGCGCGTGGCCTGGCCGAAGAATGTGTGCCCGCCTCCTTACCAATAGACAAAGTCAGGCATACACATGTCTCGGTGTCAGCTTCTTAGAGCGAACTAACTTTATTGAGACAAGGATAACTGGAGATGATTTCGAGGGAAGGGGGTTGGCCAGGATGCCGATAGGCTGAGAGGTATCACCTGATCCCCATGAGCTATCAGTCACTCGAGAGCGCCGAGCCAAGGCGGGGTTGGTAGGCGCCAGGCTGGCTAGGCTGGGAGACACCTGGGCTGGCTGAAGAGTTGGGGGCTGGGTGCAGGGGCGGACCCAGTGAGGGCAGCCTGCTTCCTCATTCCCTCAGGGCTTGAGGGAGGGGCGTCAGGCCTAAGGGCCGGATCCCAACAATGACCAACAACAATAACAAAATCTCCAGGGTTTTCTTGCCCTGGCTGGCTTTGAACCGTGATCCTCAGATCTCAGCCTCTTGAGTAGCTAGGATTATACAGGTGAGCCACAGTGCCCAGCCCAATGGCCTCATTTTTTAATTTGTTTCTTTCTTTCTCTCTCTCTCTCTCATTTTGTTTTGTTAGTGTTTGTGGGTACCAAACCCATGGTGCGCATGATGGCCCAAGGGCTCTACCACTGAGCTACATTCCTAGCCTTTGGTTTATTGAGATGGGGTCTAACTAGATATTGTTGAACTTGACATCCTGTCACCTCCCTGCTGCTGAGATTACAAGTGACCACTAGCATACTCAGTATTTTGCTAGTTGCTCTTCTGATAGGAGCTCTGCCTCTCCCAAGGAAGATGGAAACACAGCAGACTTACCCAGTTGGTAATTTCTGGTCTTTTGCACTTTTCCATACAAAAGATGGCCACAACATAGATTGTTCCCTCATGCGCCCTTTATAGACAATTGTCTTATTTCCCCTGCCAATTTCCTCATAGAAAATGAAGTTTTCCATTGCTGGGTTAACTCCTCACAGAGAGTAAGAAAGCATCTTTAGCTCCTAAAAAGAAAACAGAAATGACGCTGAGAGATACAACCTGGATGAATGATTTGTGGATGTATATGCAAATATGCAAATAAATGTGTGAATAGCACAATATGCAAATAAGGCACATATAAATCCCATTCATAATTATAGATAATAATGAACATAATTATGGCTAATAATGCCCATATGTAATGATATATTAAACAAGACTAATGAAATGGCAAGTCATAAATAATTCAATTTTCTTTCGATATGATCTTGGGCTTCAGATGTAGCTCAGTAGTAGAGTGCTTGCCTAGAAAGGTGTGAGGTTATGGGCTCAACTCAATTCCCCAAGGCTAGAAAGAGGGAAAAAAACTTCTAACCAGGTGCCAGTGTCTCACAACTGTGACCCTTAGCTAATCAGGAGGCTGATATCTGAAGCTCCTAGTTTCAAGCCACCCTGCACAATAAAGTCCAGAGATTTTTTCTTTTGGTCTGGACTTTAACTTAAGGTCCTGTGTGCTGTCCCTGAGCTTGTGTGTTCAAGGCTAGCATTTTACCACTTGAGCCACACCTCTACTTCTGACTTTTCAGTGGTTCACTGGCTCTGAACCATGATCCTCAGGTTTCATTCTCCTGAGTAGCTAGGATTATAGGCAAGTGGCACCAGCGCCAAGCTCCTGAAAGATTCTTAGGTCCAATTAACTAGGAAAATTCCAGAAGTGAGGCGTAGCTCAAGTGGCAGAGCACCAAGCCTTGAGTGCAGAAAAAATCGGAGGGATAGCATCCATGCTGTTGGGCCTGGGTAACTGCAGCCGTAGTCAGGAAATGGGGGTTGCAAGGTGAGTCAACCAATACCTACTTTATTTCAGGAGGGCCAGGATTTACATATTGTTAGAAATCAACTTAAATTTCAAGGATAAAGGTTAACACAGCATGTGATCCACTACAATAATAAAAATTGGGGAATGCCATTACTGGAAGGAAGGAAGCTAATACAGAATTTTATCTACCACAAAAGTTTGCTGCTTCAAATAGAGTTTACTTATCTAGGAAGAGCTATTTCCTACCTAGCTATTGTTTTCTCAGGACTTTGACCAGGACTCCATTCATCTAGAAGAGACTTCCCTGTTTACTATGAAGAGACTGCCCTGATTACTTGGGAGGAGACTTTGCTATTTACTGAGAAGAGACTGCCCTGATTACAGTAAAGGGACTTTGCTATTTACTAAGGAGAGGCTGTCCTATCTATATTGAGAATCTACCACTAAAGGCAGCTGGTCAAACCAGTCTCCTCAGGGAGACTTTGTATGGGGGAAGGGGAGATTCTCCTGACAAGAAGTGGCACCCTTTGGCCCACAGACACAAAGAAACTTCTTACTGGGAATATGTTCCCAAGGGCCTATTAGTTTGCTAACGAGGAATTGAAGTAACTGTGCTGAGGCTAAGTCTTCCACTTGGTCAGAGAAATTAATTCTCCCACACCATGCCCTAAGTTCAAGCCCTGTCCTGGCATCTGTGCACACATACCAAAAAAGCAACTGTAACTTCTTACCTGTAAAATTAACTCAAATACAGAAAACTGCAGAAAATGAATCTATAGAGGGACACTTTACATTCAGCACCCACCATCCAAGGCACCCTCCCATAGTCTATCTCCACAACTCTTTCTGCTCCCCCACAATAGTCACCCAGCTGGCTCTCCCATTTTCTAGAGCTTGAACTCTTTCCCTAAGCTTCTTTCCCCCAGGAATATCACTCTATCTCTTTGAGCCACAGCATCACTTCCAGCTTTTCCTGTAAGTGTGGTACTCAGGAATTGAACCCAGGGCTTCATACATGCTAGGCAAGCACTCTACCACTAGGCCACATTCCCAACCCCCTAACGCTCTCTTTTCCCCTCCTTACATTTCTTTGCAACTTTTCTAACCAATGTATATTGTTCCTGGGCGCATTGTCTTCCTTGCTTTCTAAGAGAATAGTGCTGTCTGTTTCTCTTTCTGTTTTGTCTGTTGAGTCTCTTTAAATGCACTTAAAAGGCATCTGAAACCCACCCCAGGAGCCAAGTAAGAGCTAATGGCAAGTACATGAATTTCACACTCACAGGCAAACCAGTAAGAGAGCAGGTGACTGCAATTAACTAGAAGCCCAGGGCTGGGAATGTGGCCTAGTGGTGGAGTGTTTGCCTAGTATACACGAAGCCCTGGGTTCGATTCCTCAGCACCACATAGATAGAAACATCCATAAATGGCGTTGTGGCTCAAGTGTTAGAGTGCTAGCCTTGAGCAAAAAGAAGCCAGGGACAGTGCTCAGGCACTGAGTTCAAGTACCAGGACTGGCAACAAAACAAACAAACAAACAAAAACATCACTCCCCCTTCCTGGAACCTTCCAGAGGGCCAGAACCTGTTATTTAATAGAGAGGGGAGGTTGGGGGCTGATGGTGCAGGATACATCCATCTTGGCCAAGCCAACCCGACCTTTCTGAGGAAGGACTGCTCAGCACCCAACAGGGGTTGTCTTCACTGGGGCTCATTTGCAGGCTGGAATGAACCCCCCGAAGCTGAGAACAGCTGGGGTGGGGGCTGGGAGTCCCCCAGAAACCCTACCATCTCATCCCACCCGTGTCACACAGCGGGCCAGGGCTCGGGGTCCACACCGGAGCACCCCGAGTTTCTTCTCCCCACCCCCCCTCGGTTCACCTAGGTCCGGGAACCCGTGGGCCTTGGCTCTAGGCCACACGGAGCAGAGTTTGAGGAGAAAGGCCGAGATCCAGGCCTAAAGAGCGACCCAGGGTGTTGCCCAATACATGAGGCAGCTGAGGGAGACACCAAGCTGGAAACAAGTAGTTGAAAGGCCAGAGTCCCTCACGAGATCCTCGGTGGGAAAGACTCCAGCAAGTCCACTTCAGGATAACCGCTTTGGGTGGCTCTGACTCCTCCTGTGGGCGGGTCCACAGGTCCGGGCTAGGGAGGGGGAGAAACCAGTCCCCACAGCATCGAAGTGCACAAGCAAGCGGGAGCCATTCTTATGCGCCTCGTCTCCGCCCGTGCCTCACTCCCCTCTGCATTTGGATTTGTCCCATTCTTTTCCAAGGTAGTGAAAAAGACTTGAGAAGATGAGCAGCGCTAATTGGTTGAGCAGTTTCTGCTTCTATTGGCTGGTGCCCGGAAGTGACTATCTAAGAAAGACCGCCTCTATGCCCCAACTGCATTCACACTACTGATTGGCGGGAAGAATGGATGGGAGGAGCTAATAGACTCAGCTCCACCTGCCCCAGACCTAGGCTATGGTGATATTGGCTCTTCCATGCCCACGGCAGCATGCTAGACACAGGAAGGAATGGACGGCGCTGATGTAGGCTCTCTGCTTCTGATTGGCTACGACCCCCAGATGTCACTTCCTATTGGCTATCAAGCAGATGTGGCTCCACTTCTGACTTTTCAGTGGTTACTTGGTGGTGAGCCTCCCAGTTTCCTGCCAGAGCTGACTGTGAACTGTGGCCTTCAGATTTCAGCCTCCTGAGTAGCTGGGATGAGAGCATGAAGTGTTGGGGTGTCAGTGACTTTTTTGACAAGTCATTATTATTATTTTTTTTTCAGTACAGGAAATCAAACCCACAGTGGCACGATGGCTAGGCAAAATATTCTAACATGGATCTACAGTCCTCAGCCCTAACATGTGTTCAAGCTCATCAAGGCATTAAACATTAGATATTTGCCATTTTTCTACTTTCACCTTTTATTTTTATTTTTGTATCAGATCTGGGGCTTAAACTCAGGATCTGCATGCTGTCACTTACATTTGTCATTCATGGTTAGTGCTCCACCCCTTGTGCCACAGCTCCACTGCCAGCTTTTTTGTTCCAGTCCTGGGCTTGATCTGGGGTCTGGGCTCTGTCCCTAAGCTTCTTTTGCTCAAGTGTAGCACGCTACCATTTGAGCTACATAGCCATCCAGCTTTTTCTGTTTATGTGGTACTGAGGAATAGAACCCATGGCTTCACGCTTGCTAAGAAGCACTCTACCACTAGGCCACATTCCCAGCCCACTGCTTTTTGTGCGTGTGATTAATTGGTAGTAAGTGTCCCGGACTTTCCTGCCCTGGGCTTGCTTATTTGAATCCTCAGATCGCAGTCTCCTGAGAGGCTTGGATGATAGGCGTGAGCCATGAGTGGCCCAATTGTTGTTTCAACTGTCATAACGGATTATTTAACCCATCTGGAATTGATTCTGGTGAACACTGGGTATTATGGTAGAATTTTATTATGGCTCAAAATAATTAGGTAATTATCCTAGCACTCATGCGTGCATGCACACACATAATTTGCCTTTATGGGAACTCAGGAAGGAGATTATTGCTGGCACCTGTCCCTGTGATGGACCTTTTCCTTTCTGTGCTTCTTTGCAGCATAGGAATGATCACCAAATGTGCTCTGAGGTGAAAAGTGTCATAGTTTCCTCTTATGGCTGTATCTATTTGAATATTTCAAGGCATCTGTGGCATGCCTGGCCCAATGTTGGGGGAAGCTTGATGGTGGTGTCTTTGAAGGTGCTCACTGTGCCTGTGGGACAGGTTCAGGACTTCGAGGTGCATGTTCCCAACCGATTCCACCCGTTGTCATGTCTTGTGGCACTGTGTGATCTAGATGACGATTGATTTCAGGATCTTAACAGACTTGCTTTTTCTCTGTCTTATACCACTTCTTACACAGCTTTTGGAAGCCTGCTGTCGGTCTTCAGGTTCCTTTTTGTCCAATGTCACACTGCTGGAGGCTGAGGACTTCTCTTCCTCCATTCCTTTTCTAGGGGACAGCGGCTTGGAAGCTGGTGACAAGTTCCCAAGTTGAACAGTGCCAGGGTCCCATCATAATTCAGTTCTTTGCCTTTTGACTTGGCTTTCTTTATGGCTCCTCTTCTGTCCTTCCTGTCCTAGTAATTTGTAGTGTGATTATTTCCTTGTATTGAGCCAAAGGGTCTCTACATAGATTTTCAGAATATCATCTTTATAGTAAAAAAAAAAGAACCAATGGGCATACAAATATCACACACACAAATACACACACACACACACACACACACACACACACACACACACGATGGTCTCTGGTTGGAAAGGAACAAAAATATTGTTCCATAGACTTTTTCATGTAATTCTAGGCAGTGTATACCAGGGTTTCATTATGTTCTGTTTCTAAATTTCAAAAGGCATAACAGTGATTTTATTTCCAGTCCTGGGGCTTGAACTCAGGCTCTGAGCAGTGTCCCTTGGCCTCTTTTTTTTCCCCTTGGCTTCTTTTTGCTCAGGGCTGGCACTCTACCACTTGAGCCACCGGGCCACTTCTGCTTTTTCTATGTGGGGCTGAGGAGTGGACCCATGAGGGTTCCCTCAAGTTCCCTGAAAGTAGGCCATGTTCCCAACACCAACAATGATCTTATTAGTGTGCCTGACACAGAAATACAACTCCACTAGCATCCGCTGCTAAGCCTTGATAAATTTGTGTTTGGTATTGAAATGGGGTCTGAGTGGGGGGAATCATCCATCCCTCCAACAATCCAACACTCAGAGAAGTCATAAGTACAAAGATGGGTTTATTGGGGAAGTATAAAGCAGAATAGCCAACCAGGGATACAGCCCAAACTCAGGAGCTGGGGAGAAGCAACCTGGGCCAGGCTCAAGATTGGGTTATATAGGGAAATACCACATGGTCTAGCCAGGTCTCATGGAGGTGGCCAATGAGGTTAGAACACTTATGGAGAAACTATATAGTCATGTCAGGTCACAGGCAGGTGGCCAATGGAGTTACAGTCTGCCTCATAGTAACTCTTTGAACCAACCTATCATTTTAGTTAGGATTGGCACATTTATTTGGCAGGTCCCTAAATGATTCAGGTGGGGGTAAGGCTACTCCTTCCTGAAAGGGCACAGGTTGGTGGGCTGATATACTATTGCTAGCCCCTATCAAGTACCATGGACTGACTTGACTGGGCAGGCTTTAACTTTTGCTCCTATTTGTTTGGCCACACTTTTAAGTGCCAGAGAAAATTTGGAACTATTTTAAATGAAGTGTCAACACTTATGTATAATGATGATGCTCAATAGAAACAGAGTACTGGGTATCCAGCTAGCAAAGGACTGACTAGGTACAGAGAGCTGTGGAGTAAATTAGCACCGGTGGGCTCGCTATGTGCTGGAGAGTTTGAACAGAGCAGGGAGAGCCCCCTTTAAAGTCAAACATTTCTGATTTTTTTAAGTTCCCTGGTTACATTGTAGAGAATGAGTAATATCTCTTTAAACTAGTTGCATTTATTCACATAATACAAAAATTCAAATGTCAGTATAACTGTAGATTTCTCAACATCCACTATGGGGTGAAGCTTCAATAATCTTGGAGGCTTGAACTCAGAGCTTTTGTGCTCAAGGCTCAGTGCTCTAGTACTAGAGCCACAGCTCCACTTCCAGTTTATTGGTGGTTAATTGGTGATGAGAGTCTCACAGACTTTCCTGTCCAGGCTGGCATACACCCTTGATTCTCAGATCTCAGCTCCCTGTGTAGCTAGGATAATAGACATGAGCTATGCCACCCAGGACAACTCCTCTTTGGTTCCATGTGCATCAAACAGGCTTTTGAGGTCTACTCTGATGTTCACTCAAGTACTTCACTGTTCCACAAGGTGGATGAACTACCAAGAGATGCAGGGGCCAGATTCAGTCAGGGATCACATGTCAGATTCAGGACTGAAGGCATCTATCTGGAGAACACCCCAGAATTTGGGGGATCCTTTGATGTTTCTTATATTTACATTCAGTCCATGTAAACTTTAAGAGCTTTGTTTCATAAAGGGAGATGCAGGTGTCCTTGTAAAGTTGCTTCATAGACTCAATAGAGGGTTGCCACCTGTTTGAATTAGAAATGTAATTTTTTAAATGAGTGGGGAAAAACACATTAGGTGGGGGTTGCTATTTTGTTCTTTAAGGTGTGAGGAAAAACATTCCCCTTCCTCCTCCAAACAAAACAGAGTAACAAACCCATAGCTGGGCACAGGGTACAGGGATTTTGGTACCCTGTGGAGTGCAGCTTATTGCATTCATACCAGTGTAAAGCAAAGTCCCTGGCTTAACCAGCCCCTAACATGGATCAGTTCCTTGATCTGTCTGAAAGGAAATTTTCAACTGTCACTCAGGGGTAAATTCTTTTCTGCTGTTCTACACTAAAATATATTAATACTTAGTTGGTGAGTTATTGAATTTTTGCCTGCTTACAGGACTGTCCTTCAGTACACTAAACTCTCCATTGCCTCCATCCTTTTTGGGGAACTGCTCTGAGTCCCCACTCTCCTCTGTAAAACAGCACCAGAATGCTGCACATCAACTACCCTGCCATTTTCATGATGGCGGTAAAAAGGGGACACGGCAGGTGGTGTGGGTGCTCAAAGCTACAGATCCCTTTACACACTGGCTTCTGGGTTTGGTTTTAGTTATTTGTTCATTAATTTATTTCCAGCACTGGGTCTTGAACTCAGAGCCTCATGCTCTTCTCTTGTTCTTTGTTTTGTCTAGGCAAATCTCGTGCTTTAAAACTTGGGCCACAGCTCGACTTCTGACCTTTCTGCATGGACCGATTTTGAACCTTAATCCTCAGAACTCAGCCTCTAGAGTACCTAGAATGACAGTATAAGTTAGAGTCCAGTTTCACTGGCTACTGTGTTGGTAATTTAGGTGGTCCAAATCAGTAAAAGCTGTGGTTTTGGGGGCAGGGAATGTGGCCTAGTTGTACAGTGCTTGCCAAGGATGCATGAAGTCCTGAGTTCGATTCCTCAGCACCACATATATAGAAAAAGCAAAAGTGGTGCTGTGGCTCAAGTGGTAGAGTCCAAGCCTTGCACAAAAAGAAGCCAGGCACAGTGCTGAGGCCCTGAGCTCAAACCACAAGGATGGCACAAGAAAAAAGCTATAATTTTAAAAATTGGGTCTCAAAAAATATACAACACCAAAAGATGTTCTGTATTCAGAAGAAACTGATAGTATATGTTTCTTTATTTTGGGCTCACATCTCTTCCATGAATCTAGAACATTTCTCATCTTCCATTTCTATATGTGAAGCAGTAGAATCATTGAACATGCAGCTCTTGTGCCTCTCTACCCCAGTCTCCAGAACCATCATTCTTTATGTGTATGAGTTTGTTGATCATTGCACACTCAATAAGAGACATCTTGCCATGGCTGTTCCTTTCTAATTGGTATATTTTACGTAGCTGGTTGTATTCAAGGTTCATCCCTCCTGTAATCTGTAGTAATATTTTCGTCCTTTCAATACATTCATCTATTGCTTTATGTGATCCTTTCTTTTGTTGGTGAGTAATTATGAAGTGTTTCTTGAAACAGTTTTAACACTCCTTGCTAACTTCTTTTGCATAAGTGTGCTTTCCAGGTGAAAGACTTCCCCAATTGTTTAAATTCATATGATTTCTCACATTTGTGACTTCTGTTATGTTTCCTCAAGGATGACCTGTCTCTGAAGAACTTTCCAAATTCACTGCATTCATAAGGTTTCTTCCATGTGTTTATTCGCTGCTGAACAGGAAGATAGGTTTTCTGCGTGAAAAACCGTCCACATGTGTTACATCTATAAGGTTCCTCTCATGTGTGTGTTTTCTCATGAACAATAAGCTGTGCCCTCCAGGTGAGTGATTTTCCACAATGATTCCATTGATAAAGTTTTTCACTTGTTTGAATTTTCTTCTCAATACTTAGATATGAGTTGTGGGTTAAAAACATTCTACATTTGTTATGTTCATAAGGTTTGTCTTCTCTGTGTGTTCACTGATGAATATGACGATATGTCTTCTGGGTGAAAGACATTCCAACTGTGTTATATTTGTAAGGATTCTCTCATGTATGGTTTCACTCATGAACACTTAGGTATAATTTCTTTGTAAAAGACTTTCCACATATGTTACATTTTTAATGATTCTCTCCTGTATGTGTTCTCTCAGTAACAGTAACGCTTGATTTCTGGGTAAAAGACTTTCCACATGTGTTACATTTAGAAAGTTTCTCTCCTGTATGTGTTCTCTCATGAGCAATGTCGTTCGATTTCTGGGCAAAAGACTTTCCACATGTACTACATTCATAAGGTTTCTCTCCTGTATGCTTTCTCTTGTGAGCACTAATGATTGATTTCGTGGTAAAAGACTTTCCACATGTGTTACATTTATAATATTTCTCTCCTGTATGTGTTCTCTCATGAGCACTAATGATTGATTTCGTAGCAAAAGAATTTCCAAATATGTTACATTTATAAGATTTCTCTCCTGTATGTTTTATCTCATGAAGAGTAATGCTTCATTTCTAGGCAAAAGACTTTCCACATGTTTTACAATTATAAGTTTTCTCTACTGTATGTGTTTTCTCATGAACCCTTAGGTATGATTTCTGGGAAATACACCTTCAACATGTCTTACATTTATAAGGTTTCTCTCCTGTATGTGTTATCTCATGAGCACTAACATTTGATTTCCCAGAAAAAGAATTTCCACATGTGTTACATTCATAAGATGTCTCTCCTGTATGTGTTATCTCATGAACACTAAGGGATGATTTCTCGGCAAAAGACTTTCCACATGTGTTAAATTTATAAGGTTTCTCTCCTGTATGTGTTCTCTCATGAGCACTAACACTTTACTTTTGGGTAAAAGAGTTTCCACATGTGCTACATTTATAAGGTGTCTCTCCTGTGTGTCTTCTCTCATGACCCCTAGCGTGTGATTTCTTTATAAAATACTTCCCACATGTGTTACATTCATATATATAATCAAACTTAATTACAGAGAGGTTACAGTTTCATACATTAGGCACTGGATACATTTCTTGTACTGTTTGTTACCTTGACACTCATTCCCCCCTTATGTGTTACATTCTTAAGGTTTCTCTCCTGTATGACTTATCTGATGGATGGTTACTTGCATTCTCCAGCTGAAGGACTTCCCACATTGGTAACATGCATATGGTTTCTCACCTGTGTAATTCTATTATGTACATTTAAATTTGTCCTCAACTTGAATGACTTTCCACATTTGTTACATACATGAGGTCACTCACCTGAGTGAATTCTATTATGGCTTCTAAGATATGACATTTTCCTGAAGGATTTTCCACATTTATTACATTCATAAGGTTTTCACCTGTGTGTGTTCTATTATGTGTTTTCAGAGCTGACTCATGTTTGAAGGACTTTCCATATTTGTTGCATTCATAACTTTTTGCTTCCATACAAACACAATTATTTCTAAAGATTATGGTCTCTGAGCTTAATACTGTCCCTTCTCTCCACCATCCATGAAATACTGCTCCTCATTGGGACTCTCAGAATGTGGACTAAAAGGCTCCATATGGCTACAGGATTTTTCAACTACATGAGAGACACCAGGCCTGGATCCAGCATGCATCTCTTCAGGCTCACAATGGAGGCTCTTCAGGCTCACATTCTGACATGTAATGGATGTCTCAGTCCTCATTCCTAAGGAGTCTCTACTATTCCTACTCAGTTCTGGCAAGTGTTTAGAGCTCAAAGGAAAAGTTCTCACTAACCTCACTCATGCACAGGGTTGCTTCTTCACAGCCCTTCTTCTGGAATTTCCTGGCAACTCATAATCAAGTCATCCATTTCTAGGACATCTAAAATGATTCATCAAAAAATAAAGAAATAAACATGAATGGTATTCAAACATTTCTAAATATAAAAATAATGACATTTCTTAACAATGTAGTTATTATGGATTTCAAAATAGCTATACTAGGAACTGATGTGTAAGTAGTATAGGCACTTGTCCTCAAAGGTTTATTTAGGACCTCATCCTTATATGTTACAATTCAGAGTAATGTATTTCTTGTTTCACTTTTTCTCTTTGTATTAGAACAAATATTTACTCAATTTTCACAATTATTGTTTCACAGCAATAGATATAAGTGATTACATACAACCTACCCTTAGCATTACCTGTGTTACTTTTACAAATGTTTGTGTTATTACAGGAGCAGAGTTGCATTGTTGGTACTTAGTTTCTTGAAATAATTTCTATTTTGGCTGCCTGGCTCCTCAACCATTAGGTTAGGAACAACAATATTTTCTAAATTCTTAGATCACAAAAGTGTTTTATATAATCAATGCCTTTCACCTAAGCAGAATAGTTCCCAAGAGTAAGGATTTATGCATATATTTCTTCAGGTCTAGTTTCTCTCTAAGAATTACTATAGCCATATGTGGGAATTTTTTAATCCCTTTCTCTACTTCTTAAAGAAAGTCTCACCAAAATTCCTTTTCTGACACTCCTGACCTTCAGAACCAATTATGATAAAGGATATCCCTAATCACCACACAGGTAATCATTCTTGCTACACTGAAAGCTTTGGAGCTAAATCCCACAACCATGAATAAGCTACTTTCCTCTTTAGAGGACAGCAGTCTTATTGTCCTCCTTATTTCCTGACACCTGCATAACCTGATACCCCAGAAATGAAACATAGTTTTCTGTGAAGTACAGAGCTCAGGGGAACAGGGAACATTACTACTCAGTACAGCTCAACAAGAACTTACCACCTGGGCTCTGTCTCCAGCAACACTGTGAAGGATGCATTAAGTCACCTGGGAAATTCTTGCCTGGGATTTCTCCCATCCATGGTGCTGCACCTTGCTCCAGCTTGATAATCAACTTGGACTTAGAAACACAGTGCCCTGTTTAAAAAAAAAAACAGTGGAGAACTATTGTTTATGCTAGAACATTGGTGCTGCAATTATCCAAGACATTCTGGTATACAGGTTACTCCAAACTCTAGTTTCTCATTTTTCAATAGCTCCATGGTTGACTTTGTATGCAAATACAATGTTTGGATTTTTTTTCTCAGTGTTTCCCCTTGAACTCAAGGAATGGCCAGTCTTCTACCCCATTCAAGGACAGTGTGCCTACTGAGTGTTTATGGTTAATTGAAGAAACGAGTCTCCTGAGGAATCTTTTGCTTGGGCTGACGTAGATTTCCATAGCTAGGATTACAAGTGTGAAGTAGAGTGCCCAGTAAAAGCTTTGAATTTTAAATGCCCACTTTCAATTACTGATTTCTAGATCTTAAACTGAGTATTACCATACATTCTACTCTAGATTATATATCCTTCTATCACAATGTCCACAAGTTTCAGAAGATAGTCCTCTGGTAACAGAACATTTCTCAGAACTGTTGCCTAACTGGTGCTAGTTGACTATGAGAAGAATGGAATAAAATTGCCTCGGGAGTAATATAATCAAGGGAAGGATTTTCTTGGAAAGATGCACTACTTCCCATATTCTGTAATCTTATATACCTAAAGAGCATTGAACCTTTGATAAATACTCATAGATTTACTAAAAACAAAGCACTTGAACCTGTAAATTAATGTGTCTTTTACTCGCCCAAGGACAACAAGTTGCTATAGGTCTCCAGCATTACATCTCTATACAGGGTCCTCTGAGCAATGTCCAGGTCCTGCCACTCCTCCCAGCTGAAATCCATAGCCACATCTTCAAAGGACACGGGCTTTTGTAATGGCACATTTTCATCAAGAAATTAGTCCTGCGTCAGGAGAAGACCAAGTCTGGAATTTTATTCTTCCATATGTGTGCTTTTCTTAAGTAATATTTTGGAGCTTGCTCCATTATCTATAAAGTAGAAAGAAGAACTATCATGGTAATAATATTGGCTCTATATTAACTAGATAACTAGGAAAGCAATAAAAAAATATAAAATAACCCTATTACATCAGAACATTTATCTTTGCTAGAACAAGAAACAGGATAAAAATTCTCAAGTGCTACTGATCTGACATGACAATATTAAGTATAAGTAGATGCTTGGAATTGTATGTGTAGGTTATTTTGATGAAGTTTACTACATATCAGCGTAACAATTTTTCTGCAGGTTTCACTTCTTCTGAAGCGTCATGCTTCAGCGTAAGGATGGCCTTTTTTCTATACATAAATATCTATACATAAATACTTCTTTATTAACATAATGGTCAAACTACCAGCGGAGTTAAGAGCCAATACATAATAGGTGTTTGAAAGTAATACATGAACCCTTGTGTATTTGTGAATGCCACAGATTGTAACAAACATAGAATCAAGATACTTGCAGAAGAATGCACCTGTATTAATAGACAACTTTGAACACACTGTCATTTTTCTAAGAATACTAAACTAAAACACTTTGCATGGCTAGGACTATGGGCTTGGAGTAGCACTGTGATCCCCATGGTACAGTGCTCATCTTGAGCAAGAGCAGTTCTGGTACAGTGCCAGGTGACGAGTTCAAGCCCCAAGACTGCCAACAAAGAAGACAGAAAATGAAAAAAAGAAAAGATTAGTACCCAACAACAGTGAAAGCAGGGGATAAAGCAAGTACTTGGAAAATGACTTCACAACAACTTCTCACTATCAAAATCACAATGAAATAACTATTTTATACATGTCAATATGCTCATACTTTAAAAAAAAAAAACACAACAACCCCTAAAATCTAGTAAGTTCTGGGAAGGATGTGAAAATAGTGTGATCTTTGGTGCGCATCTGCCAGGAATGTAAAACAATCAAAGATGGTATAGACAATCATAAAGTGAATTAAACATAGAAACACATTGACATATGACCCAGCACTTTTTTTTCTAGGTTTCTATACAACAGAAGGAAAGCAAGGACTATAACAACTATTTGGAGAAACACTTCACAATCACTCACCAATAAAAGACAGGAACACATAAAACAATAGATAAATGCATTGAAAAGAAAATATTACTACTCATTACAGCGGGGATGAGTCTTGAATACAATCACCTAAGTAAAATATAGCAATTAGAAAGGAACAGCCATGGCATAATGGCTATTCTTGAGTTTTCCAGGATCAACAAACTCTTAGGCCAAAAAGAATGATGGTTCTGGAGACTGGAATAGAGAGGAACAAGAGCTGCATATTCAATGACTCTACTGCTTCTCATATGAAAGATGAGAAATGTTCTAAATGGATGGCAGACATGGGACCCCAAAATAAAGCAACATGTACTATCAGTAAATGGTATAGTTACGAATGTTTAATGTAGCCAAACAGGATTGATGTGTAGAAAGATGACAGAATGAAATATAGCCTGTTTCAAGTAAAACAAACACAAGGAAACAGTCATAGGATTTAACTAATGTTCTTTTGAAAATCACACAACTCTAAAGTTTACCGCATTTCTATTGGAAATGTACACTAACAAGAACGATAGGGACTTTACTTCAAGTACCTTCACTGAATCACTCAACAAGGTGACCAATTCTTCCTCACATCCAAAAACCTAGAAAAAGAACTGGGATGTGGCTCAGTGGTGGATTGCTTGCCTAGCATGCACGAAGCCCTTGATTTGATTTTTTCAGGACCATATAAGCAGAAAAAGCCAGAAGTGGTGCTGTAGCTCAAGTGGTAGAATACTAGCCTTGAGCGTAGAGAGGCTCAGGTACAGGGCTCAGGGTTTGATTTGGGCACAGTAAAATGAATAAATAAACAAGTCTATAGACAAACTGAAGCAAATCTGTACTCAACTTAGAATGTAAGATTTTATAAGACACAAAATCTACAATATATCTTTGTCTTACTTAGGAACATTTTGCTGAAGCTGTATCTAGTTTTCCATTTTCAATCTTGGACACCCATTAAGTTCAAAAAATGATATGTAAAATAAAGTGAGAGGGACTGGGAATATGGCCTAGTAGTAGAGTGCTTGACTAGCATACATGAAGCCCTAGGTTCTTTTCCTCAGCACCGCATATATAGAAAAAGCTAGAGTGCTAGAGTGCTGTCCTTGAGCAAAAGGAAGCCCGGGAGGGCGCTGAAGCCATCAGTCCAAGCCCCAGGACTGGCAAAAAAAAAAATGTACTCACTACCTTACATACGAAACTGTATCACCTCCATACATCACACTGACAATAAATAATTGAATATTAATTAATAATTAATTGAAAAAATTAAAAAGAAACAAAAACAACACCTAGAACTCTGGCCCAAGATTGTTATCCTACAGGTACAAAGGAGGCTGAGGTCTGGAAGCCAGACTGGGCAGAAAACTCAAATTAACTAGCTAATAAACAGGTTGCAGGCATGGTTCAGGTAAAAGTTTCAAGTAAAAGAAACACCACAAAGCAGTCATGGGATTTAACTGATGAGCTTTTGAAGAAATACAAATCTAAAGTTTACTGCTTTTCCTATTTGAAATGGGCACCAACAAGAAAAATGTTCTGAGAGTACTTTAAATACCTATGGGGTACTCAGTCCTGTAGAACATTTGAAGATGTTTGTGACCGCACTGTTTAAGTCATTGCCGTAAAGCTTCATTAAAACAGGTTAATATTATTAGGGAGGATGTGATTTCTGATTAGTTGCCAGCCACCTTCACTTTCCCAGAGAAGTGACTTCCTGTGGGTGATTGAATCACATAACAGGTATGACTATTTTTTCCTCACATTAAAAAAAATACAACCGGGGCTGGGGATATGGCCTAGTGGCAAGAGTGCTTGCCTCCTATACATGAAGCCTTGGGTTCGATTCCGCAGCACCACATATACAGAAAATGGCCAGAAGTGGCACTGTGGCTCAAGTGGCAGAGTGCTAGCCTTGAGCAAAAAGAAGCCAGGGACAGTGCTCAGGCCCTGAGTCTACGCCCAGGACTGGCAAAAACAAAAAACAAAACAAAACAAAAAAAACCCTGGAGGGTTGGAAATGGGGCTCAGCCGTACAGTGCTTGTTTAGCATGCATGAATCCCTAGGTTCCATCCTTCAGCACCACATGAACAGAAAAAAGCTGACATGGTGCAGTGGCTCAAGTGCTAGCCTGAAGGCTAGAGAGGATCAAGGACAGAGCCCAAGTATTTAGTTCAAACTACAGGAAAACCGAGAGACAAACTGAAGCAAATCTGCACTCAATGTAGACAGAATGTAAGATTTTTATCAGCTGCAAAATGTGCAATGCATCTTTGTCTTATTTAGGTACATTTTCCTCAATCTGAATCTATTTTTCCATTTTAAATCTGGAACCTCAATGAAGTTCATAAAATGGAATGTAAAACTAAATGAGAAACTAAAAGCAACTCACCTGAGATGCATCCATTCTGTGTTCCTCTTGGCAAAGAACCGAAGATTCTGGATCAAGGCTGTGAAAAAAGGCAATGAGTTAGTCAAAGGAATTATTGGGAATTTGCCACATATTTTCCTGCTCTATGCTGCTTATAAACTGCCACCTACTCTGCCAAGCCATTTATAACCACCTGCGTGTGTTTTTTGCCTTTATAAACCCCACATTAGGGCTGGGATTGTGGCTTAGCGGTTGACTGCTTGCGTTGCATGAAGCCCTGGGTTCCATTCCTCAGCACTGCATAAACAGAAACAGCCAGAAATGGAGCTGGGGCTCCAGTGGTAGATAGCTAGCCTTAAGCAAAAAGGAAGTCAGGGACAGTGCTCAGCCTTGGAAAACAAGCCCCAGGACTGGCAGAAAAAGAAAAAGAAAAAGAAAAAAAAACAAGAAACAGCTTGTGGACTGTTCAGGGTCACAGTGTTACCTCCCCAGTCTGACCCATGTTCCTTGCTGGTCAGCTTCTGCGCTTGTAAAAATGCTTGAATTCTCCCGACTTTGTTCGTATTCTGGACTCACTTTTGCTGGGACCCTGTAACATATTTGTGTGGGGGTTAGTCCCTCCGACCTTCTCCACATAACAGGGACAAAATGAGTAACCCTAGCTAAACCTTCAGGAAATGTGTTATCTCTTCAAATCAAACAACCTTTGGAAAGGTGCATTGCCTTAAGTTTACTCTTCTTATTTTTCTTCTAAGGCCAAAACACAGTTAGAAAGACTTTCTGAACTGACAGAAAAAAAATGTTAGAGCTAGATCAGTACATCCCTTCCTAGGACATTTAGGATGAGTTTGAAAGATCACATTCTAGAAATGATAGTGGAAAGAGGAGGATCATTAAATTAAAAATAAGACGGTTAGGGTATTATTACATGCATACTTGTAGTTGTGAATCTTACCTTTCCACCCCAAACCAGAGCCTCTTGTCCCATTTAAAATCCAGGCTCTGGCTTATTTCTCAGTACCCCTCATCTCTCTCCCTAAAGTTGGTCTAAACCTTCTTAACACCAAGTGATTTGGGAGTGTTACAGGATCTAGAACCTCGTGAATCTTGTGCAAAGTAGAAATGACTCTTGCTTAAGGCAAGAAAACCTAAATGGATAATTTCCTTCCCGTTCTTTTCACCCTCTACTTTTTGGGCTTGCCAGACTTCACAAGATCTCTTCCTTCAGCAGGGACATTGCTATCACAGGATGCCCTCCTTCCAACACCAATAGGCTTCATTCTATAAACACACGACCATCACACAGTACTCCAATATACTGTGTGGAATTGTCTCTAGAAAGAAACTGGGTGAAGACAAAGCTGTTTCTGCTATGAAGGCTAACAAGGCACGAGCAGACCAGAAAAACAACACAGGAGCAACCACCCAGAACCCGAAAACACAACTGCTATATGACAAACCCCAGGGCCCGCGCACACTTCACCATTTCACTATCACTGTCGCCATGCTCTCGGTCCCGCAGGGCAAAGTGAACGCCATCACCCAGTGCTCCATGCAACCTCAGTGGGAGAGTGAGCGCGCACCTCCCTGCTCTCAGGCTCAGGACAACACCCAACCTGCGTGCAGAGCTCCGGCGGCCAGGTTCTGCCTCGGCAGGCGCAGGGGCTGAAGGCGGCGCCCACTCGGGAAGCCCAACTGGAGGAGCGCGGAGGGCAGACTCGGGTCCCTAGCCCGGACCGTGCTTCTTACCTGACATCAGCTAGAGACGCGGAGCCCCTCCTGTGGCCTCCACTCTCGGAATGCAAAACTGTAATTCCGAGCATTGTGAGGAGCAAGGCAGAGCGAAACAAACCGGAATTTACCAATAGTGGACGTGGAAGTGCACGCGCCTGAAGGGAAACAACAACAACAACAACAACAACAACAAACGCATTTCCGGCGGCTCTATGCTGAAAGAACTACATTTCCCACAATGCGCGGCGCCATCCTAGAGGAAGCGGACCTGTTTCCGGTGTTCGGCCAGTCACAGATCCTTGGTCTTTCGAGTTTGGTGGGAACCTGGATGCTTTGCTCTGCCTGCTGCAGGGTAAGGTGAGTTCCTTCCTGGAAACCCTGCTTTCGGACTATGCTCGGAGAATTGCATCAGTTGGCTTTTTAATTCTTCGTTCTAATGAGGTAATTGAAGTAAGTGGCTTTTATTTTCGTTTTTGTTGTTTTTTTTTTTTTTTTAACAGATGGGTTCTGCTGTATATGTTATGTCTCTTTGGCCTTAAATTTTCGAACACGGCATCCCCCTTCAAACTTTAAAAAATTGTTCTCAGCCACTAAATTGATCACTGGATTTTTACTGCTCTAATGTATCCAGTGGAATAAAATAACATAATTCTTAGATATACAGCTCACTTCTGTGTAAGCTCATATTTCTAAAACCATTGTTTTTCCAGAAACCCTCAATTTCCATCTATGAAATCTTAAGAAGATTTTGCTTAATTATTTGTTTCTCAGACCTGAATTTTGTCTTTCCTTTAAGGGCTTCCTTCCTCCCTCCCTCCACCCTCCCTCTCTCCCCACCCCTCTTTCCCTTTCTCTCACCTTTCTTTGCTGTTGATTTTGTGGCTTGAACTCAGAGCATGGCAGTGTCTGCAGTGCTCTACCTGCATTTCCTTTAGTATTTTCTTCACCTAACTAGGTTTTCATACAGGAATTTCTCCTAGCATGGCACATCACCTCCATTGCTCTTCAAGGAGATGGTAGTTTCTGGTGATCAATATTAATGTGGTTGTAGGTATAGGAGTGCAGTTTAGGGTGAGTCTATGAGGATGTAAGGCTTGAAGCTTTGCCCCAAACCAGACTGTTTTTGTATTTTTGTGCTGTATGTCCAACCTTGGCTTGAGTTCCTACATTTTCTCTAATCCTAAAAGTTCCTCTCAGTAACTCAAGGTTACATAGCTAGGGGAACTCAGACTTGTCTTCCCAGACCGTCATCTGTTAGACAATTGAATAAATCCTTTGTCTCCTTTCCGCATATCTTAGATACTTTGCCTCTCTCTTAAACATTTATTGTGATTTTTGATGATCGTTTATATATAATCTTATTGGGACAGATTGGGTGTCCTCGATATTCTGTCCTCCAGGGTATAGGTTCTCCATTCCTCTTTTTGTAGACTTCACCTGTGACTCATGAAAATGGAGCTACTATGAGCATATTTGGATGTGTGGACTTTAACCTGAGCACCAATAACAATGTAAAGTAGCAAAATATAATCTCATTCTGTTAAAGTAAATTCCTCAGGGGCAAGGAGATATGGATCGGGTACTTCCAACACTAGCTGTGTAGTGTAATTTTTGCTTTCTTTTGTTCCAGTCTGGGGGATTGAATTTAAGACATCCATACTGTCCCTGACTATTTATCTGTTTGTTTGTTTATTCTTGTTCAAGTCTAGAGGTCTATCACTTAAAGGACACCTCCAGTTCTGGCATTTTGAGTAGTTTATTGCAGCTTTAAATCTCATGGATTTTTCTGTCCAAGCTGCCTTTAATCCCTGATCCTCAGATCTCATTTTCCTGAGTGGCTATAATGTATATACTTTTTATATGTACATTATATACTCAGTCACCTTCACCATTTTCCATACCTCTACTATTGTCTCACATTCCAATAGCTACTGTATTTCTTGTTTGTTATTATTTTAGTACTTTCAAGTCTTTGTCTATTCTGATATCTGGATTCTCTCACGACAGGTACCTTTTAACCTGACTGTCATACTTACTGTCTCTTTGCATATCTGATCATTATTACTGAAAATAGAACATGTAAAATGATGTAGTGTAGCAGCAGTGGATAGGACTAATTTATTTCTCTGGTTACTTAAATGACTGTTGTTGAAAATTCTGTTTTCCTACAGAGCTGTTGTTCCAAAAGTCCAACCTTAGCATGAACATAGACATTTCTACTGTGCTGCTATTGCCTTCACCAACCTGAGAAGTTCCACTAATACTAGCTGATTGTTGTCTTATTTCTGAGAGGAAAATCAGAGCCTAGGAAGATGGGAGGTATCTGTTCCTACTTTTGGTAGGCACACATCCCTATAATTATAGCTATGGGGGTGAGATGTGTCTGTGCTTGTTTCCCACTGTTCTGTGAAATTTCTGTCTCTTGGAGAGGGAGAACGTAAGTGGTTATTAATGTGCCAAAAAATGATGTTCTTTTTACCAAAAAATTCTTGGAACATCAAAGAAGCTCTGGAAAATCTCAGAAGTTCTTACAAAGTTTTAGTGTTTTCTTCATTTTCTGTATGCTTTCAGGCTATTTCCAGACTATAAATGGATAATGGAGTATGGGCCCTGTGATTTTATAGACACCACTACCACTAACAACCTGTTGCCCATGTTGATTCTTCACACCCCAACTGGGAAGTGTAGGTCTGAGTCACTCAAGGAATGCATGTGAAGAAAACATTCCTCATCGTGGAACATCACAAGCCCTACCAGGTGTATCGGGTGCTTATCTCTTCCTACTTTGAAAAAAGCCCCCCTAGCCTATTTTTAAAATTTGTTATTCTTCCCTCTAGAATAATTCCTGTTGTTTAGTGGGAGATTTATCCATACTGGTTGATTAAATGTTTGAAAAAATATTGCTTCCGTGGAAACTTCTGGGCTTTTTGGGCAAAACCTGAAGAGCCATGAGCATGCTCAGGCTTGACCCTTGGGACAATTCTGTAGAAAAGCAGAATTCTCCACAATAATCTTTAAGTAAGCTGAGAAATAATTCCTGTCCATAGTCTCTACACTATGTCATTTTAAATGTTCTATTTTCATTAAAAATGATCAGATATGTGAAGAGACAGTAAGTGGCAGGAGAAAAGGTGCCTGTTGTGAGAGAATCCAGTTATCAGATTAAATAGATTTTGAAGTTCTAAACAATAGTAATAATGAAAGGCAGGATATACCATTTCTATTGGAAGGTGAGACCAGTGGTAGAGGTTGGGAAAATGGTGAGAGTGATTAAGTGTAAAATGTAGGTTTAAAAGTTGTAAACAGCCAGGCACCTGTGGCTCCTGCCTGTAATCCTAGCTACTCAGAAGGCTGAGATCTGAGGATCGAGGTTCAAAGCCAGCCCAGGTAGGAAAGACTGTGAGACTCCTATCTCCAATTAACCACCAGAAAAACCAGAAGTGGCACTGTGGCTTAAGTGGTAGAGTGCTAGCCTTGAGCTGAAGAGCTACGATTGTGCCCAGGCCCAGACTTCAAGACTCAGGACCAACAAAAAAAAGTGTAAATATACCCATATACTAGTGGCTCATGCCTGTAATTCTAGCTTTTCCGGAGGCTGAGATTAAAGCCAACTTGGACAGGAAAATCAGTGACACTCTAATCTTTAATAAATTAATCAAATGATGGAAGTGGAGGTGTGGTTCAAGTAAGCAAGCCTTTAGGAAAATAAAAAGTGAAGGACATTGCCACAATTGAAACAAAAGAAAGTGTATACATTAGTTATATACTCAGGATTTCACTGTGATATTTTCATAAATGTTTATAATGTATTCTCTTTAGCATCACTGCCTGTCAACCTCCCTTCATCATATTGTAAAATAGTTTAGACAGGTTTCATTGTTTTATGCTCATACATGCAAATAATCAATATTGACTGTATTCTCTTTCTGTAAAAGTAATATACAAACATTTATGAAAACAGAACAAGGAAGTCTATTGAAATTATTTTAAGAAGGAGAGGAGATGAGGCAAAATGGTTGAGTTCGATAAGGTAAATTGCATGCTTGTATTATAATGTCACCATAAAATTCCCCTGTACAACTAATATATATTAATAATAATATGTTTCTAAAAAAGAACTGATAGCCAGTATCCTACATAAGGGTGAGACTACATGTACTTATATCCTAAGATTAGCAACAAGATAAATATATCTACTCTTACAACATTTAATGTGCATTTTACGGGAGTGGCTAGCAAGGTCAATTTCACAACGTAAGCATACGTATCTATGTAGATAGGAAGGAGTCTATCTTTACATGTAGCCATCACTATCTTTTTATTTGTGCCATCCTGGGGCTTGAACTCAGGGACTGTGTGCTTTCCCTGACCATTTCATTCAATACTAGAGCTCTACCACATGAGCTACAGATCTATTTCTGGCTTTTTGGTGGTTAATTAAGGATATGAGTTACATGTGCTTTCCTGTCTGTGGTGGCTTTGAACCTCAATCATCAGATGTCAGCTTCCTAAATAGTGCGGACTGCGGGCAACAGCCACTGTCCCTGAAAGTTGGCATTGTATTTTATTTACAAAGTCACAAGGATTCACTAAACATAATTATAACAGTTATAATAACTCCACTAATGGAGTTCAGTGAAGTAGTAGCATATAATATTTGTCTTTAAATAATTAGACTTTCACTCGCCAGCAATGAACCACTTAAAATAATGTGGAATCAATTCTATTTGCACTAGTATGAAAAATAAAATACTTAGAAATAAACTTATCAGAAGTATAACCTTGAGCAGTGAAAACTACATTACACAGCTAGTTTTCGAAGCATCCCAGTTTTAACTTGATTGTTATCTTCTTGTGTCTGAGTAATTTACAGAAAGAAATTATTATTTTTTCCTTTCTATTATTATAGGTGCTGTGAAGTTGAAGTCTCTGCATCCAAATAGGCCCTACTATCTCCATTTTCCTTAGAAATAGCTCAAATCCACACAAAGGTATGGAGAAACCATACCCTGGAGCACTGAATATGAGGCATGAAAGTGTCCCACACAATCCTGCCCAATCATGTTATCTGTAAAGGATCATCAGAAATCACAATAAGCCTTTAAGAGAGAAACATATGATCTCAGTTAGGAGAGAGGGAGACAAAACATTTATTGCACAGTCTAATAGATAAGGTCTGGAAAGATCAGTCTGAGGTCCCTTAGACATGTAGCCTAGAGTTATGAGAGGAACATTTAGGATCAGAGAAGAGGTAGGAATTCAAAAGTTAGGGCATGCAGCACAGAAAGACAAAACCAGACTGGTTTAGCGCAAGTGATTAAGCTTCACAACAACAAAGACCTGCCCTAAACTTCACTGCTCTACCCAAATCCACATTCATCCTGATCGCCCCCAAACGACCACCTCCCTGAGGAGCAATGGAGGGGATGTACCATACTCTAAGAAACCCCTGTAAGGGAACTTTTCACTAGTTAGGTGAAGAAATTATTAAAGAAAAGACAAGTAGAGCACAGCAAATGCTCACAGATAGTGCCCAAGCTCTGAATTCAAACCACAGGACCAACAGCAAAAAGAAAAGAAGAAAATCTTATAGGAAAGGCAAAATTCAGAAACAAGTCACCAAAAAAATGGCTTAATATTTCCTAGATGAAATTTTGGAGTTTTTCAGATTTTGAAAAATCTAAATTGACACGAGTATTATGCTGCATATCTACCTATCAATCCTGCTATTTTATTCTAGTGTATACATTAGAGCAGTGAAAAATGATCCAGGCATCCCATTTTGTGGCTGCGAATACATTTTTAAAATGAGTAGGGAAATATTCAAAAATTTAAGGCAGAACAGCGACATAACTTACATTCATCAAAATGTATCAATTAACCAAAAATAAAAACCAAAACATTTAAAATTGATTGGTTAAGCCACAAGGGTGTTGAGATATTGTGGGCAGAGGCACTCCCTCAGGGGACTTCTGCACAAAGAGCAGAACTAGTGGCACTAACAAAAGCTTTACAGATGGGAAAAGGAATGAGACTAAATATCTATACAGACAGCCGGTACGCTTTTGCCACTGTACACATCCATGGAGCCATTTACCAAGAAAGGGGGCTACTGACAGCTGAAGGAAAGGCCATTAGAAACAGACAGGAGATTTTAAGCCTCATCCGGGCCCTATGGGAACCAGCAAAGATTGCCATTATGCATTGCCCGAGTCATCAAAAGGGAGTTGATTCGGTGATTAGAGGGAATAATCTGGCCGACCAGGCAGCTAAGGAAGCAGCCCTCCAGCCCAAAGCAGAAGTATTGACTCTAGTAGACCCAGGACCACGAGCTTTGCCTCCTGTACCCCAGTATTCCCAAGAAGACTTGGAGTGGATAAAAAAAATTCCCATGACCCACAAAACCCCGGACAGAGAAGGAAACGATGACTGGTGGAAAACTGGTGAAGGGAAACTTATCTTGCCACAAAGGCTGGGTAAGGGGATCCTTAAAAGAATCCATCGAGCTTCTCACATGGGAACCCGAAGAATGCAGGACTTGCTCCGACATTCCAAAGTAAAAATTAGACAAGGAGATCAACTTATTGAAGTTATCATTAAAAATTGCAAGGCCTGTCAGCTTACCAATGCCCCCAATCAACAAGTTACTAAAGGAGCTCGCCTCCGTGGGGATAGGTCAGGCGTGTATTGGGAAGTAGATTTCACAGAAATTACAAATATTTGCTAGTTTTTGTAGACACCTTTTCAGGATGGGTTGAAGCCTATCCAACAAAGCATGAGACTGCGAATGTAGTGGCTAAGAAGATCCTGGAAGAAATCCTACCCAGGTATGGCTTCCCATCCACCACTGGGTCAGACAACAGGCAGGCTTTTGTCTCAAAAGTAAGTCAGGGAATAGCTGCAGCACTGGGGACAGATTGGAAATTGCATTGTGCTTATAGACCCCAGAGTTCAGGACAGGTAAAGAGAATGAATCGGAAACTGGCCTTAGAGAATGGCGCAGACTGGGTGTCACTCCTTACTTTGCTCTGCTTAGAGTAATAAATTCTCCCTATCAGCTTGGCTTTACTCCTTTTGAAATAATGTACGGATCCCCCCCCCCCCCCGCCCATTATCCCTAGCCTTCAGACTGAATTGCTTGCTGATTTGGATAATGCTGAATTTTTGTGTAAACTCGATTATTTGCAGCTCGTGTACAAGAATGTGACCCCAACTTAAGGCATTATATGATTCTGCTTCTGTCCCTACCCCCCATTTATTCAGACCAGGGGACTGAAATCCTAAGAACCACGGTGGAAGGGACCCTAGATGGCATCGCCACTTGGGTTCATTGCTTCCACGCCAGGCCAGCTGACCCCTTTGCCCTGGATGACAACTACCGTGATGGACCATGGAAGGTCTCCAAGCACCCAACTCAGCTGTTTCGCCTTCGCCTCAAGAAAAGAAAGTTAGACTGAATATTGTTATAATTTTCTTTTTGCCTTCTTTCCTTACTACCCTGGCTAGTGTTAATGTTATTTTGGCAGCTCACTCCAAAGGGAGGTGAATCCTGCAGTCCCTTGGTAAAATAGACTAAGGTTATAGGTTCCTGGCTAGGTAAGGTCAACGCCCCTGAGTCAGCCTGAAGAAATTACAGAAGATAGATTATCTTCACCCATCAGCCCCCCTTTAAAACCGAGGGACCAGAATTATTTTCGGATACTACTTTTGGCCCTACTGGCCCATGCCTTACCTCTATATCATCCCCTAGACATGCAAGCCATTGAAATGGACAGAATGGAGCCATGATTGGCTCCCAAGGTACCAAAAAGAAAAAGGGGGAAATGAGGTGCCAGACTTTGAAGTCAGGCCCCACCACCTGAACCCCATTTTAGAATCGAACCCTGAGCCAATCAGATTTGTACCTTTGTTCTAATCTTGCTTGCACAGCTGATTGTTCTAACATTGTTCTTTGCCGTTATAAGCCCTGTGTAATCACAGCTCGGGGCTTCCTCCTAACCTCCGCTGTGTCGGTGGGTAGGACGAGGCCCGAGTTGGCAGCTCGTTAAAATAAACCTTGCCATGCTTTTACATTTCGGAGTGTCTGAATCTCGGTGGTCTTCTTGGGGGTGGTCTTGCGACTTGGCACAACAGATACATGTTTGTTAGGATTTTTTTAAAGTAGGTAGCAGGTAAAGGAGAATGCCACTGGTGTAGAGGCAGGAGAGGCCTATGGCGGACTTGATGCTTGGCTGGAGAGTAGGGGCGACCTCCACCCGGCCCAGCCTTATCTAGGGCAGGGGCAGGGGTGTGTGGCCAAGTGGATTAAGATGAGACCTCAGGGAAGTGGGAAATAACTGCCTCTTGGTCTCTTGGTTACCCAGGTAACAGGGTGGAGACTTATCCAGGTGAGTGAATCTGAATGGAACACTCCCAGGAGGCCCTTACAATGTTGATTCTATTTTTATTTTATTTTATTTTATTGACAGTTAGTACCTGAACTTCCCTGGCTTAAGGAAAGCACTCTACCCCTTGAGCCACAACGTGACTACTTGTCATTTCTGTTTATGTGATACAGATTTCTTCAAACAGTGTTTGATACATGATAGGCAAGCAGTCAACCACAACGCTGTTTTCCCACCCTCTTCTATATACTGTCTTATTCATAGAAAACTGACAGGTGGTTTGCAGACTGCATATTTAATAGAGATGTCATCTTTTTTTCAAGCATTTAGATGCTATGTTTGGTAGAATCTGTAACATTCACATATATGCAAGGACTCATATATTCCTTTAAAAAGCTCATTATGTGGTAGGTCTTATCTGCTTTGCTAATTTGAATGTTTTGTGCCTAAAACAGTAACCAAATATCTTATGTACAGAACAAGGACCATCCTTAGGCTGAAGCATGAAGCTTCAGAAGAATTAGCCTTAATGTTGCCATGCCAGATTTGTAGCACCTCAGAATTATCTTTTCTCTATTGCTAATAACAGAGAAATGTTCTGATATATTAAGGAAACTTTGTATTAGTAATATAGAGCCAAATATTTCTACATAGATTTTTCTTTATTCTACTATATAGATAATGGAACAAGCTCCAAACATTTTTTGTATTTTATGTATTTTAAAACCATCCTAAGCCTACCCAGGCACTGTCTCATGTCTCTGATCCTAGCTCCTCAAGAGACTGAGATCTGAGGATTACATTTCAAAGGAGTCCTGGTCAGATAAATATGTGACACTGGAATGTTCAATTAGCTAGTAAAATTTTGAAGTCAAGCTGTGGCTTAATTATGGAGCAGAAAAGAGCAGTTGTTGGTGCTTGAAGGTGTGAGTGGAGCACTGGAGAGAGGAAGGCAAGGAACCTCACCCATCTCAAGTTGCCAGGTTCTATTTGCAAAGATATCCCTTGAATATTATGACTGCATTAGTGAGCCATTTAGTACCTATGAATGTGCTCATTACATGCTTGTAGACTTAATTCACTCCTAAAATTGTTGTGAATTTCATGCATTTTTTGAGTAAAGATAGAGCTTCATTATTACCATTTTCTAGATTCTTGGGCTAAAATGCTTCTGCCTTTTAAGGCAGTTACTAGAGGAGAAACCAGATAAGAATACAGTGAGTGCTACAACAGGGCTGTACACAGGCCCTTGTGGAAACACTACTGCAAGGGTGGCAAGAGTCAGCCTGATATTGATCTGTGAATAATATGGTGACCACTACAATTATTTTTAATTAGCTTACTTTATTGTTATGTGCAGGGGGATTGTAGTTAGATGAGTCATTCCCTTCTGATTTCTCCATGAAGCCTTAGGACCATCAAACATAAACAGAATAGTCGAATACATAGACATAGTAGGTCCTTAGACCTGGGGTGATAAGAAGGAGCATTGTGTTACAAGCAGGAAGATTCCTTGAGATAAATTCTGGAGACAGCAGGAATGTTGCCTAAGTGAATGTAATAATTGCCATTGAGTTGTGTAATTGAAGATAGCTAATAGTCAATATTACATGTATTTCACCACAATAAAAATTTAATGGAAAGAAAGAAATTTTTTTGCTTCATAATGAGGATAGAACTCTGGTGCTGGCACTGTCACTGAGCCTTTCACATCAAGGCTAAGGCAATAGCACAATGAGGCACAGTGCATTTTCCCAATTTCTGGTGATTAATTGCAGATGTATCTAATGGAATTTCTTACCCAGGCTGGCTTTGAAACAAGATCCTCAGATCTCAGCTTCCTGAACTGCAAGGATTACAGGTCTGAGCAACTGGCGCCCTGCACATAGGAATTTTGAAGTCACATCCGGTACCCAGGGAGGTAAACTGAAGAAATCATGGAAACATCACTAGAGATGATTAAACCCCTGACCTACTATCCAGCAGCTACAATAACACTGACTTTCATGGAACAAAACAAGATGAAGAACTCGGGCTACAGGAAGTCACATGGCCACCAATATCTTTTTGGCAATGGCAAAAAAGTAGTGATAGAGAGAACTAAGTCAGGCTGCCCTCTTTTTGAAGGACTGAGAGGCTCTACTTGGGACACACAGATAACCCTCTTGCTTTTCCCTCTGTTTTCTGGGCTTATCTGCTAAGGTTGCTGTGCCTTTTCTTACTTTTCTAGTTTTTAAGTTAAAACAAGATTTGTACATTATTTCCTTGTAAAAAATCCTTCCATGTGAGAAAAACCAATGTACAATATTCACCATCTTTTAAAGAGAACAGGATCTGCAGTTTTATTTGTGCAAAAACAAAAGAAAATTTTAGAGCACTTAGGCTCCGATTCTTATTGCAATAAACAACACACACAATTCCAATAAAGTACAATGGAAGCTGTTTGTGTTTTTTTGTTTTTGCCAATCCTGTCACTTGGAACTCAGGGCCTGAGCACTATCACTGGCTCCTTTGTGCTTAAGCGTAGCACTCTGCCACTTGAGCCACAGCACCTCTTCTGGTCTTTTCTATATATGTGGTGCTGAGGAATTGAACTAAGGGCTTCATGTATACTAGGCAAGGGGTCTTGCCACTAGACCATATTCCCATCACATCTCTGGTTTTGAATTAGATAATACAAGGTATTAAAATTTGTATAAATGGTAATGTAAAACCTTTCCAAAAAAATACCTTGACTGATTCTAGAAACCTACTTTGAAGACATCCTATCTAAACCTTTCTCTATTTTTTGCCAGACCTAGGGCTTGAACTCAGGGCCTGAGTGTCCCTGGCTTCTTTCTGCTCAAGGCTGGCACTCTACCACTTGAGCCAGAGAGCCACTTCTGGCTTTTTCTATATATGTGGTGAAGAGGAATCGAACACAAGGCTTCATGTAGATGAGGCAAGTTCCCTGCAACTAGGCCATATTCCCAGCCCCAACAATGATCTTATTAGTGAGCTTGACACCGAAATACATCTCCTCTAGCATCTGCAACCAAGCCTTGACAAATTTGTGTTTGGTACAGTAATGGGGTCCGAGTGGGAAAAATCCTCCATCCCTCCAAAAGTCTACCACTCAGAGACAGCCTCAAGTACCAAGATGGGTTTATTGGGGAAGTAAAAAGCAGAATGGCCAGCCAAGGCCACAGCCCAGACTTGAGATCTCTGGAGAAGCACCTTGGGCTGTGCTTAGGGCCGGGTTATAAAGGCAAATATCACATGGTTGAGGCGGCCACAAGCAGGTGGCCAAGAAGGTTACAACATTTGCAGAGAAACAGCATAGTCATGTAAAGTCATAGGCAAGTGGCCAATGGAGTTACAGTCTGCATCATAGTAACTGTTTGAACCAACATATCATTTTAGTTAGCACTGGCCCATGAATTTGGCAGGTCCCCACACGATGCAGGCCGGGGTAAGGCTACTCTTTCCTGAAAGGACACAGGTTGCTGAGCTGCTTTACTATTGCTATCCCCTAACAAGTACCATGGACTGGCTTTAACTGGTGCTTTTCTTTGTCAGGGCAAGCTCTTATGTGCCAGAGAAAATTTGGAACTAGTTCAAATGAAGTGACAACACTTATGTATAATGATGATGCTGAACAAAAACAGAGTACTGGGTATCAGGCTAGCCTAGGACTGACTGGTGCAGAGAACTGTGGAATAAATTAGCACCGGTGGGCTCACTGTGTGCTGGCCAGTTTGAGCAGAGCAGGGAGAACACCCTTTAAAGTCAAACAATTCTGATTTTTAAAGTTCCCTGGTTATATTGTAGACAATGAGTAATATCTCTTTATACTAGATGAGTTGATTCACATAAAACAAAAATTCAAATGTCAGTATAATTGTAGCTTTCTCAACATCCCCTAATGAGTAAAGCTTCAATAATCTTGTGAGCTCCAGCTCAGAGCTTTCGTGCTCTAGTCTAAATGCTCTACCACTTGAGCCACAGCTCCATGTCAGGTTTACTGATGGTTTACTGGAGATGAGAGCCCTACAGACTTTCTTGCCCAGGATGGCTTCAACCCTTGATCCTCAGGTCTCAGCCCCTTGAGTAGCTAGGCTTAAAGAAATGAGCTATGACACCCAGGAAAACTCCTCTTTGGTCCCATGCACATCCAACAGGTTTTAAAGTCTGATGTTCATTCAAGTATTTCACTCTCTGTTCCACAAAGTGGATGAGCCAGCAAGAGATGCAGGGGCCAGATCCAGTCAGGGGTCACATGTCAGTCTGAGGACTGAAGGCATCTATCTGAAGAACACCCCACAGAGTTTGGGGAATCCTTTGATGCTTCTTGTAAAAAAAGTTTGGGGTTTTTTGTTTGTTTGTTTGTTTGTTTTTCCAGTCCCGTGCTTTACACTCTTGGCCTGAGAAGTCCCTGGTTTCTTTTTGCTCAAGGCTAGCAATGTTCCACTTGAGCCACAGCACCACTTCTGGCCATTTTCTGTATATGTGGTGCTGGATAATTGATCCCAGGGCTTCATGTATATAAGGCAAGCACTCTTGCCACTAGGCCATATTCTCAGCCCCTGATGCTTCTTATATCTTCATTCAGTCCGTGTATACCTGCAACTCCCTCTATCAGAGCTTTGTTTCATAGAGGGGGTTGCAGGTATACTTGTGAAGTTACTTCATATACTCAATAGAGGGTTTTCCCCTGTTTGAATTAGAAATCTAATTTTATAAATAAGTGGGCAAAACCCATTACGTGGTGGTTGGTATTTTGTTCTTCAAGGTGTGAGGAAAAACATTCCCTTTCCTCCTCCAAACAAAACAGAGAGTAACAAACCAAGAGCTGGGCTCAGAGCACAGGGATTTTGGTAGCCCTGTGGAGTCCAGCTTATTACATTCATACCACTGTAAGCAAAGTCCGTGGCTTAACCAGGCCCTAACATGGATCAGTTCCTTGATCTATGTGAAAGGGAAATTTTCAGCTGTGACTCAGGGATAAATTCTTTTCTGCTCTTCTGCACTGAAAGATATTAAAACTTCATTGGTGAGTTAGTGAATTTTTGCCTTGTTATAGGATTGGCCATCAGTGCGCTAAACTCTCCATTGCCTCTTCCATTCTTTTTGGAGAACTGTCTTAGGAAAGATGGTGCTGTGAGCACCCACTCTCCTCTTGCTTTGTAAAACAGCACCAGAATGCTGCACATCAACTACATTGCCATTTTCATGATGGCTGTCCAGAGGAGACACGGCAGTTGGTGTGGTTGCTCAAAACTACAGATCTCCTTACGCACTGGCTTCTGGGTTTGGTTTTAGTTATTTGTTCATTAATTTATTTCCAGCACTGGGGCTTGAACTCAAAGCATCATGCTCTTCTTTTTATAAAATTTATATTGATAAGGTGATGTACAGAGAGGGTACAGTTACATAATAAGGTAGTAAGTACCTTTCTTGTCATATTTGTTACACCTTCCTTCATTTTTCTTTCTATTCCCTAGTTCAGATAAGTACATATACAATATCCAGTGTACCAAAATCATATGCAGTGAACACAGGGGGTATGTCAAAGGAAATTCACCTAGTACATTAAACATAATGACAACAGTAATATCCTCCTCTTTCCATCTCTAAAGAGTTTATTTTGCTTAGCCTCATCTTATATAATCACATGTATGTAGCTGTTGAGCTATTGTGCTCATGGCAGGGCTATCCTAGACCTTTTTATATTTATTTAGTAATTGTTTGGTTTTACAGACATGATGTAATGTCGCTGACCTAAACATGTAGAAATACCTTGCTCAACATTATTCATCCAAGATCTGACCATTTTCCTGTGAATGCCATTATTTTATCATTTCTTTTTTTTTGCCATTAAGATTACCTTTGTTTTAAGTACACATTAAACAAGAGATTATCTAAAATCAAATGTAACACTTTTCAAAGAGACATATTCTAAAATAACTGATTTCAATGACAAATTAAAAATTTACTGAGTAGTCTGATTTCTAAGTTTATCTTACTGTTGGTCTTTGTTTTTTCTAGTCAAGTCTGGTGCTTTAATACTTGGGCCACAGCTTCACTTCTGACGTTTTGCTGCTTAATTGCAAATAGTCTTGTGGAATTTTCTGTATGGACTGATTCTACACCTAAATACTCAGCCCACAGACTCCAGAGAAGCTAGAATGAGAGGTGTGTGTCAGGATCCAGCTTCTTTGGCTACTGGGTTGATAATTTAGGTGGACCAAATCAGTAAAAGCTGTGGTTTTAGGGGCTGGGAATGTGGTCTAGTTGTAGTTTGTGCTTGCCTAGCATGCATAAAGGGCTGAGTTTGATTCCTCAGTAACACACACACACACACACATATAAAACAAAAGTGGTGCTGTGGCTCAAGTGATAGAATGCTAGTCTTGACCAATAAGAAGCCCGGGACAGTGCTCAGGGCCTGAATTCAAACCCCAAGGATAGCACACAAAAGAGCTATTATTTTAGAAATTGGGTCTCAAAAATTATACATCACCAAAAGATGTTCTGTATTCAGAAGAAAACTGATAGTACATGTTTATTTTGGGATCCCAGCTCTTCCATGCACCTAGAACATTTCTCATCTTCCATTTCCATATGTGAAGCCGTAGAATCATTGAACATGCAGCTCTTGTGCCTCTCTATCCAAGTGTCCAGAGCCATCATTCTTTTTGTGTATGAGTTTGTTAATCGTTGCACACTCAATAAAAGACAGCATGCCATGGCTGTTCCTTTCTAACTGCTGTATTTTCTTTAGCTGATTTATTCAAGGTTCATCCCTAGTATAACCTGTAGTAATATTTTCTTCCTTTTCAATGCATACACGAATTGCTTTAGGTGTTCCTATGTTTTGTTGGTGAGTAATTATGAAATGTTTCTTAAAGTAGTTGTTACACTCCTCGCTAAACTTCTTTTGCACACGTGTGTTTTCCAGGTGAAAAGATTTCCCACACTGGTTACATTCATATGTTTCCTGACCTGTGTGAATTCTGTTATGTTTCCTTAACGATGACCTGACCCTGAAGGACTCTACAAATGTGCTGCATTCCTAAGATTTCTCTCCTGTGTATATTTGCTGATGAACAGGAAGACAGGATTTCTGGGTGAAAACTTCCCACATGTGTTACAACAATAAAGTTTATCTCGTGTGTGTGTGTTCTCAAGAAAAGTAAGGTGTGATTTCCAGGTGAGTAATTTTCCACATTGGTTACATAAAGTTTTTCCCTTGTTTGAACTCGCTTCTGTGCACTGAGATATGATTTGTGGATTACAAACTTTCCACACTCGTTATGATCATATGGTTTCTCTTCTTTGTGTTCACTGATGAATACTAAGATATGTCTACTGGGTGAAATACATTCCAATTGTGTAACATTTGTAAGGTTTCTCTCATGTATGGGTTCTCTCATGAAAAGTAACGCTTGATTTCTGGGTAAAAGACTTTCCACATGTGTTACACGTATAAGGTTTCTCTCCTGTATGTGTTCTCTCATGAGCAGTAACGCTTGATTTCTGGGTAAAAGACTTTCCACATGTGTTACACGTATAAGGTTTCTCTCCTGTATGTGTTCTCTCATGAACAGTAACGCCTGACTTCTGGGTAAAAGACTTTCCACATGTGTAACATTTATAAGGTTTCTCTCCTGTATGTGTTCTCTCATGAACAATAAGGTCGCTTTTCGAGGCAAAAGACTTTCCACATGTGTTACATTTATAAGGTTTCTCTCCTGTATGTATTCTCTCATGAAGACTTAGGTGTGATTTCCGGGTAAAAGACTTTCCACATGTGTTACATTTATAAGGTTTCGCTCCTGTATGTGTTCTCTCATGAACACTGATGTGTGATTTCTGGGGAAATGACTTTCCACATGTGTTATATTTATAAGGTTTGTCTCCTGTATGTGTTCTCTCATGAACAGTAACATATGATTTCCGGGTAAAAGACTTTCCACATGTGTTACATTTATAAGGTTTCTCTCCTGTATGTTTTCTCTCATGAAGAATAAGGTGTGTTTTCCTGGCAAAAGACTTTCCACATGTGTTACATTTATAAGGTTTCTCTCCTGTATGTGTTCTCTCATGATCACTTAGGTGTGATTTCTGGGTAAAAGACTTTCCACATGTGTTACATTTATAAGGTTTCTCTCCTGTATGTGTTCTCTCATGAAGACTTAGGGATGATTTGTAGGTAAAAGATTTTCCACATGTGTTACATTTATAAGGTTTCTCTCCTGTATGTGTTCTCTCATGAACACTAAGGTGTGTTTTCCTGGCAAAAGACTTTCCACATGTGTTACATTTATAAGGTTTCTCTCCTGTATGTGTTCTCTCATGAACACTTCGGTATGATTGCCAGGCAAAAGACTTTCCACATGTCTTACATTTATACAGTTTCTCTCCTGAATTTGTTCTCCCATGAACACTGATATGTGATTTCTGGGGAAATGACTTTCCACATGTGTTATGTTTATAAGGTTTCTCTCCTGTATGAGTTACCTGATGAATACTGAGTTGAGTGTTCCAGGTGAAGGACTGCCCACATTGGTTACATTCGTATGGTTTCTCACCTGTATGAAATCTATTATGTGCATGTGAATTTGTCCTCAACCTGAAAGATTTTCCACATTTGGTACATATATGAGGTCTCTCACCTGACTCAATTTTGTTATGTCTTCTAAGAATTTTCTTGCTCCTGAAGGAATTTTCACATATATTACATTCATAAGTTTTCTCATTAATATGTATTCTATTATGTGTTCTTAGAGGTGACATGTGTTTGAGGGATTTTCCATATCTGTTGCATTCATAATGATTTTCTCCCACACAAGCACAATTATTTTTAAAGAATATGGTCTTTGAGGTTAATACCGTCCCTTCTCCACCATCTGTGAAATAATGCTTCTCACTGGGAATTTCTGAACGTTGATTAAAAGTCTCCATGTTGCTAAGGGATTTTTCATCTACATGAGAGACACCAGGCCTGGATCCAGCATGCATCTCTTCAGGCTCAAAATGGAGAACCATATTCTGATATGCAGTGGATGCCTCAGTCCTCATTCCTAAGGATTTCCTACTATTCCTATGCAGCTCTGGCATGTGTTTAGAGCTCAAATGAAAAGTTCTCACTAATCTCACTCTTTCATCCACAGAGTTGCTTTTGGTGATTGCTACTTCACATGGCCATTCTTCTGGACTTTTCTTGCAACTCTTAATCATGTCATCAATTTCCAGGACATCTAAAATGATTCATCAAAAATAAATAAACATGAGGATCAAAGACATCGAAATAAAAACAGATACCCTGAATACACTATAAGAACGAGTAGGAGAAACACGTGGGTTCCTTGGCACAGGATGAAACTTCCTTAATAAAGGCCCAGAAATGCTAAAAATAAAAGAAAGTTTGGGTAAATGGGACGGCATCAAACTCCAGAGCTTCTGCAGGGCAAAAGACATCGCTTTGAAGATAAACAGAAAGCCCATAGATTGGGAAAAGATCTCTACCAGCCCTACAATGGACAAAGGTCTCCTATCCAAAATATATTCAGAACTAAAAAAATTAAATTCCTGCAAAACAAAGCCTCAAAGAACCAAGAGCCCCCTCAACAAGTGAGCTAAAGACTTAAAAAGAGACTTATCTGATGAGGAAATGAGAATGGCCAAGAGACATAAGAAAAAGTGCACTGCGTCACTGGCCATAAAATAAATGGAAATCAAACAACATTGAGATTTCACCTCAACCCAGTAAGAATGTCCTTTATGAAGAAAAAAAACAGTAACAAATGTTGGAAGGGATATGACCAAAAGGGAACGATACTTCATTATTGGTGGGAATGTAAACTGCTTCAGCCACTCTGGAACGTGGTATGGAGATTCTTCAGGAAGTCTAAACATAGGGCTCCCTTATAACCCAGTAGCCCCAATTTTGGGCATCTACCCAAAAGACCACAAACAAGAACACACTAAAGTGACCAGCACAACAACGTTCATTGCAGCACAATTTGTCATAGGTAAAATATGGAACCAACCCAGATGCCTTTCAGTAGACGAATGGATCAGGAAAATATGGTACATATACACTATGGAATTTCATGCCTATATCAGAAAGAATGTCATAGCCACATTTATAAGGAAATGGAAGAACTTGGAAAAAATTATACTAAGTGAAGTGAGCCAAACTCAAAGAAAAATGGACTCTATGGTCTCACTCAGAGGGAATAATTGGCCCAGGTTTAGGCTAGTTACAGCAGAGGATCACAAGAGGCTAATAGCTCTGCCCTTATGAACGCATAAGATGATGTGAAGTGGAATGAACTCCAGGTTAATGAAACAAGTGTTATATCACTGTTGTAATTACTTTGAACATGCCATGTGAAACCATAGCCTCTTTCGTTTATGATCCCCTTGTATCCCCTTCCTGTGGGAGAATAATTTCTCTGACCAGTGGGGGGTCTTACCCTCGGCACAGATATTTTGATGCCTTATTAGCAAATTAATAGGCCTATGGGAACAAATCTTCATTAAAGTGGCTCCTTTGTTGGCCAAAGGAAAACACTGTTATGAGACTCTCACCCCCTTTATAGAGCCACCCTGGGGAGACTTGTTTGCACAGTTGCTCCCGCCAAAGCTTTTGGCAGTAAATAGGGAAGCCAATGGTCTAAGATAATTAGTCTTGAGGAAATAGTAGCTAGGTGACAGAGTTCTGCATTGACTGATTTGATCCTTTGTAGTAGCGACATCCTTTGTAGTAGTGATAACCTTTGTCCTAGCGACATCCCTTGCAGTAGTGACATTCGCAACTTTTGTATTGATATGGATATCTTTCTGTATTAATTTTACTCTTGAAGTTGTGAATTGATTTCTAACCCTATATAAACCCTGGCCCTCCTAAAATAATGTGTGCATTGGTCCACACCTGTGCATCCCCTTTGTCCTGACTACAGTTGCCAGGTCCAACAACTGGCGTCCAGATCTTGGGACTTGATAATTGATCCATAGGAGATTACAGAACTGCGTTCGAGCTCTCAAGTGGAGGTGAGTGATATTTAGATATAAATGGTATTAACTCTCCGATAAAGATGAGCAGACTGACAGAGTGGATCCATAAACAAAAAGTTGCTATCTGTGGTCTTCAAGAGACCCATCTTACAGCAAGGGAAAAAAACAAGCTCTGAATGAAAGGATCGAGCAAGATCTTTCAAGCAAATACACCTACCAAAACAGCAGGGGTAGCCATCCTGATTTCAGACAAGCTGGACTTCTCATTAAAATCAACTCAAAAAGACAAAGAAGGACACTACATTTTAATACAAGGAAAAATCCTGAATCAAGACATCATGGTGATAAATTTATACTCACCGAACAAGAGGCCCTACATATGTCAAATAAATTCGCACAGAACTACAGAACAAGATAGACCCAAAAACAATCATAGTGGGAGACTTTAATACTCCACTCTTTCCAAGAGGCAGAGGATCCAACACACAGAGGATTAGCAAGGGAGCCGAAGACATAAGTAATACCATATCCCAAATGGATCTGACAGATCTGTACAGAGTCTATCACCCCACTGAGACCCAATACACATTCTTCTCAGCAGCCCATTGAACATACTCCAAAATAGATGTCATAGCCCACACAAAGAACCTCAGCAAATACAAGAGTATTGACATCATCCCATGTACAAAATCTGATCACAGTGGAATCGAGATAACCCTCAATAACAAAGGATACCACAGAGGCTATACAAATACTTGGAGGCTAAACCCCCTCACTGTTATCTAACACCTGGGTCACAGAACAAACTAAGGATGAAATTAACAAATTCATAAGCCACAACAACAATGAAAATACATCACAAAGAAACCTATGGGATACAGCGAAGACAGTGCTGCGGGACAAGATCATTGCCCTCAGCACTCACATTAAAAGAATGGAATCAGAGCAGGTGAACAACCTCACGATGAAAGTAAAACACATGGAGGAACAAGAAATAATCAAATCTAAAATGACTAGGAGGAGAGAGATCACAAAGATTAAAAAAGAGATAAATCTTATTGAAAATAGAACGACCATTCAACAAATAGATACTACTAAAAGCTGGTTCCCACAGGTTTCAGTCAGGGACCTTACATTATGTAACTAAAACCAAACAACTACTAAACATAGAAAGGTCTAAAGTAGACCTCTTAGTGGATCACAATAGCTCAAAAGCTATGTATGAATGATCATATAAGACAAGGACAAGCAAACTCTATTGTTGACGTTATATTTAAAGTTCTAGATGAATTTCCTTTGGCATATGCCACGTGGCTACTGTATCTGTTTTTGGTACACTGTGTATTGTATATATGCCTACCTGATCTAGGGAAGGGAAAGAAAAATGAGGGTGTAAGATATCACAAGGAATGTACACACTGCCCTATTATGTAACTGTACCTTTTTTGCACAACACCTTGTCAACAAAATTTAACTAACAAAGATATTAAAAAACAAAACAAACAAAAAGAAGTGAACTTACCACCTGAGCTCTGTCTCCAACAGCACTGTGTAGGATGCATTCACTCACCTTGGAAATTCTTGCCTGAGGCTTCTTCCATCCATGTTTCTGCACCTTCCTCCAGCTTGATAATCAACTTGGGTTTAGAAACACAGTGCCCTGTTATGAAGAAACAGTGGAGAACTATTGTTCATGGTGATTCTGGACATCTGTGCTATAATGATCTCAGACTTTCTGGTATACAGGTTACTCCTGTGGGGCACACCAGCCTTGCATCATTACGAGGCAGTTCTGTGGGCCCTGACATAGATATCAGCCGCCCCTTAGGGAGGTCCCTTGGAGCGTCACCCTGACGGGCAGGTCAGGCGTCCACTCACAGCCTATGTAGGTGCATGTACCACTCCCCATCCGCCGCCCTCCAACCTGTGTAAAAGAACAGATCATTTCCTGAATAAACTAGTTGGCTCGACCTGCTTCCAGGCTGCCTGTTTGTCCTCTGTGGAGAAGAGGGCTGGGTGGTGGTCTGTCAGCCCCCTATATCCTCTTCCTGGACCCGTTTCCGTGGGATGTGCTTTCCTCTCTCCCCAGCAGGACAGGAGAGTGCGGGAGGCTAAAAAGCTCAAACTTGGGGGCTGGGGATATGGCCTAGTGGCAAGAGAGCTTGCGTCGTATACATGAGGCCCTGGGTTCGATTCCCCAGCACCACATATACAGAAAATGGCCAGAAGTGCCACTGTCGCTCAAGTGGCAGAGTGCTAGCCTTGAGCAAAAGGAAGTCAGGGACAGTGCCCAGGCCCTGAGTCCAAGGCCCAGGACTGGCCAAAAAAGAAACAAAAAGAAGCCAGGGACAGCGCTCAGGCCATGAGTCCAAGGCCCAGGACTGGCCAAAAAAAAAAAAAAAAAGCTCAAACTCGTCCAAACTCTACTTTCTCATTTCTCAATAGCTTCATGGTTGACGTTGCGTAGAAATATAAGGTTTGGATTTTTTTTTCAGTGTTTTCCCTTGTACTCAAGGAATGGCCGAGTCCCCTGAGCTCTTTTGCTAAAGGCCAGAGTTTTATCACTTTAAATGGATTTTTATTATTCATTAAGAAAGGATTCTCCTGGAGAATCTTCTCATTTGGCTCGTTTGGATTTCCATACCTAGGATTACAAGTATCAAGAGGAGTGCCCCGTAAAAGCTTTAGATTTTAAATGCCTACTTTCAATTACTGATTTTTAGATCTTACATTGAGTACAAATATACATTATGCTCTAGATTATATATCCATCTATCACAATGGCCACAAGTTTCATAAGAAACTCCCCTGGTAATAGATCATGTCTCAGAACTGTTGTCTAAATGGTGCTACCTTGACTTCTTGAAGAATGAGAATAAAATTGCCTCTGGAGTAATATAATCAAGGGGAGAATTTTCTTGTAAAGATGCACTACTTCCCATATTCTGTAATCTTATACCTAAATATCATTGCACCTTTGATAAAGACTCATAGTTCTACTAAAAAAAAAAGCACTTGAACCTGTAAATTAATGTATCTTTTGCTTACCCAAGGACAACAAGTTGCTGTAGGTCTCCAGCATTACATCTCTATACAGGGTCCTCTGAGAAATGTCCAGGTCCTGCCACTCCTCCCAGCTGAAATCCATAGCCACATCTTCAAAGGACACGGGCTTCTGTAATGGCACATTTTCATCAAGAAATTAGCCCTGAGTCAGGAGAAGACCAAGTATGGAATTTTACTCTTCTACAAATGTGTTTTCCTTACATATTATTTGGGAGCTTGCTCCATTATCTATAAAGTATAAAGAAGACATATCATAGTAGTAATATTGGCTCTATATTAACTAGATACCTAGGAATACAATAACAAATACACGATGCCCCTATTACATCAGGATATTTCTCTTCGCTAGCACCAGAAACAGGATGAAAATTCTCAGGTGCTACTAATCTGACATGACAATATTAAGTATAAGTAGATGCTTGGAATAGTATGTGTAGGTTACTTTGATAAAGTTTACTAAATATCAGCATAACAATTTTTCTGCAGGTTCTACTTCTTCTGAAGTGCCCTGCTTCAGCATATGGATGGCCTTTTTTCTATACATAAATATCTGGTTACTTCTTTATTAACATAATAGTCAAACTACCAGTGGAGTTAAGAGCTAATAAATAATAGGTGTTTGAAAGGAATATATGAGCCCTTACATACTTGTGAATGCCACAGATTGTACCAAACATACAATGAAGATACTTGCAGAAAAACAGCACCTGTATTAACAGACAACTTTAAACAAACTGTTATTTTTCTATGAATACTAATGTAAAACCCTTTAAAGGCTAGGACTTTGGCTTGGTGTGGCATTGTGGTCCAAATGGTACAGTGCTCTTGAAGAGCACCTCTAGTACAGTGCCAGGCACTGAGTTCAAGCCCCAAGACTGCCAACAAAGAAGTCAGAAAAAAGAAAAATTGAAAAGATTAGTACAAAACAACAGTGAAAGCAGGGGATAAAACAAGTACTTGGAGAATGACTTCACAACTTAGGACAATCAAAATCACAATAAAATAACTACTTTATACATGTCAATATGCTCATATTTAAAAAAAAAAAAACACAAACCAACAACCCCTAAAATCTAGTAAGTTCTGGGAAAGATGTGAAAATAGTGTGATCTTTGGCGCACATCTGCCAGGAATGTAAAAATGTCAAAGATGGTATAGACAACCATAAAGTGAATTAAACATAGAAACACACTGGCATATGCACCAGGAATTCTTTTTCTAGGTTTCTATACAACAGAAGGAAAGCAAGGACTATAACAACTACTTGGAGAAACACTTCACAATTACTCACCAATAAAAGATAGGAACATATAAAACATTAGATAAATGCATTGAAAAGAAAATATTACTACTCATTACAGCAGGGATGAGTCTTGAATAAATCACCTTAAGTAAAATATACCAATTCGAAAGGAACAGCCATGGTATAATGGCTATTCTTGAGTTGTTCAGGACCAACATACTCATAAGCCAAAAAGAATGATGGTTCTGGAGACTGGGATAAGGGGAACAGGAGCTGCATATTCAATGACTCTACTGCTTCTCACATGGAAGATGAGAAATGCTCTAGATGGATGGCAGACATGGGAGCCCAAAATAAAGCAACATGTACTATCAGTAAATGGTATAGTTATGAATGTTTCATGCAGCCAAACAGGATTAATGTGTAGAAAGATGACAGAATGAAATATAGCCTGTTTCAAGTAAAACAAACACAATGAAGCAGTCATAGGATTGAACTAATATGCTTTTGAAAAAAACACAACCCTAAAGTTTACTGCATTTCTATTGGAAATGTACACTAACAAGAACTATATAGACAGTAGTTCAAGTACCTTTGGCTGAATCACTCAACAATGTGACCAATTTTTCCTCACATCCAAAAACCTCGAAACAGAACTGGGATGTGGCTGAGCGGTAGACTGCTTGCCTGGCATGCTCAAAGCCCTTGGTTTGATTCCTCAGGAACATATAAGCAGAAAAACCCAAAAGGAATGCTGTAGCTCAAGTGGTAGACTACTAGCCTTGAGCCTAGAGAGGCTCAGGTACAAGACTCAGGGATTGATTTAGGCACAGTAAAATAAATAAATGTACAGAGAAACTGAAGAAAATCTGTACTCAACTTAGAATGTAATATTTTGTAAGCCACAAAATCTACAGTATATCTTTGTCTTACTTAGGAATGTTTTGCTGAAACTGAGTCTAGTTTTCCATTTTTAATCTTGGACACACATTAAGATAAAAAAAATGATATGTAAAATAAAGTGAGAGGGGCTGGGAAAAATGGCCTAGTAGTAGAGTGCTTGTCTCGCATACATGAAGCCCTAGGTTCTTTTCCACAGAACCACATAAATAGAAAAAGCTAGAAGTGGGACAGGTGCTCAAGTGCTGGAGTGCTAGCCTTGAGGAAAAAGAAGCCTGGGAGAGTGCTCAGTCCCTGAGTCCAAGCCCCAAGACTGGTAAAAACAAAGAAAAGAAAAAAGAAATGTACTCACTACCTTACATATGAAATTATATCCCCTATGTACATCACTTTGACAATAAATAAATTAATTGAAAAAAACTAAAGAGTAACAAAAACAACACCTAGAACTCTGGTCCAAGAATGTTATCCTGGGGCTGGGGATATAGCCTAGTGGCAAGAGTGCCTGCCTCGGATACACGAAGCCCTAGGTTCGATTCCCCAGCACCACATATACAGAAAATGGCCAGAAGCGGCGCTGTGGCTCAAGTGGCGGAGTGCTAGCCTTGAGCGGGAAGAAGCCAGGGACAGTGTTCAGGCCCTGAGTCCAAGGCCCAGGACTGGCCAAAAAATAAAAACAAAAAATAAAAATAAAAATAAAAATAAATAAGAATGTTATCCTACTCCAGGTACAAAGGAGGCTGAGGTCTGGAGGCCTGACTGGGCAGAAAACTCAAACTAAGTAGCTAATAAACAGGTTTCAGGCATAGTTTAGGTAAAAGTTTCAAGTAAAAGAAACACCACAAAGCAGCCATGGGATTTAACTGATGAGCTTTTGAAGAAATACATGTCTAAAGTCTACTGCTTTTTCACCAATGAATTCTATAAAACCTTTAGTGAGGAGCTAATACCAATACTCCTCAAACTCTTCCACGAAATAGAAACAGAGGGAGAAATCCCAAACTCACTATATGAAGCTAATATTATTCTCATCCCCAAACCAGGCAAAGACCCAACAAAAAAGAGAACTACAGACCAATATCACTACTGAAAATAGACACAGAGCTCCTGAAAAAAATATTAGCTAACAGGATCCAGAAATTGATCAAGAAAATTATACATCATGACCAAGCAGGCTTTATCCCACAGTCACAAGGATGGTTCAACATCCGTAAATCACTCAATGTAATTCACCACGTCAACAGAACTAAGATGAAGAATCACATTGTTATCTCAGTCGATGCCCAAAAAGCTTTTGACAAAATACAACATCCATAACTACTAAAAGCTCTGGAGAGAAAAGGAATAGATGGAACATTCCTCAAAACAATAAAAGCCATATACAACAGACCAACTGCTAACATTGTATTAAATGGGGAGAAACTAAAATAATTCCCCCTAAACTCAGGAACAAGACAAGGATGCCCACTCTCCCCACTTCTTTTCAATATAGTGCTGGAATCCCTAGACATAGCAATAAGAGAAGAGGAGGACATCAAAGGGATCCACATCAGCAAAAAGTAAATCAAGCTATTCCTATTCTCAGATGACATGATCTTATATCTGAAGGACCCAAAAAACTCAGTCCCCAAACTACACCTAATAAACCATTTTGGCAAAGTATCAGGCTACAAAATCAATCCACAAAAGTCAGCATCTTTTTTGTAAACCAGCAATATACAAGCAGAAAAGGAAATTATGGAAATAATTCCATTTACAGTAGCCAAAAAAAGAATAAAGTACCTAGGGATTAACCTAACCAAAGATGTGACGGACCTATTTAATGAGAACTATAAAAATCTAATAAAGGATATCAAAGAAGACACAAGGAGATGGAAAGACCTTCCATGCTCATGGGTAGGCAGAATCAATATAGGGAAAATGGCCATATTGCCCAAATTGTTAAACAAATTCAATGCAATCCCCATCAAAATCCCAGCTACATTCATCACTGAAAAAGAGAAAGCAACCCATAAATTCATATGGAACAGCAACAGACCTAGAATAGCCAAAGGAATTCTAGGCAAAAAAAAAAAAAAGCAGTGTAGGAGGTATCACAACACCAGACTTCAAGCTCTACTTTAGAGCCATCATAACAAAACAGCCTGGTATTGGTATAAAAACATACATGAATACCAATGGAATAGAATTGAAGACCCAGAAATAAAACCGCACCCTTACGGTGATCTGATGTTTGACAAAGGAGCTAAAGACATGCAATGGAACAAACAGAGCCTCTTCTACTAATGGTGCTGGGAGAACTGGGCAGCCAAATGCAGAAAACTCAAAGTAGACTCAAGCCTATCACCATGGACCAAAATTAACTCAAAATGGATCAAGGACCTGAATCTTTGAAACTACTGAAGGACAGAGTAGGAAAGACACTAGAACTTATAGTCACATGAAGAAACTTCCTGAATACAGTCCCAGGGGCACAACAAATAGGGGAAAGACTCGACAAATGGGACTGCTATAAATTAAAAAGTTTCTGCACAACTAAGGACATAGCCACCAAACTAGAAAGACGGCCAACCATATGGGAAAGGATCTTTACCAGCACAGCAAAAGACAATGGCCTAATATCTGTCATCTACAGAGAACTCAAAAAACTAAGCCCCTCCAAGCCAGTAAACCAATTAGGAAATGGGCAAAGGAGATAAAGAGACACTTCACAAGAGAAGAGATAAAAATGGCAAAGAAACATATGAGGAAATGTTCAACAACCCTGGCAGTAAAGAAAATGCAAATAAAAACAACCCTGAGATACCACCTCACTCCAGTTAGAATGGCCTATAATCTGAACTCAGGCAACAACAAATGCTAGAGGGGGTGCAGGGAAAGAGGAACCCTCCTCCATTGTTGGGGGGAGTCCAAGTTAGTACGACCACTTTGGAGAACAGTATGGAGGTTTCTCAAAAAGCTCAACATAGACCTACCCTATGACCCAGCCATACCACTCCTAGACATCTATCCTGAACAACAGGTCCCAAGATATCAAAAAGACATCTCTACTTCCATGTTTATCGCTGCACAATTCACAATAGCCAAAATATGGAAACAACCCTGATGCCCCTCCAAAGATGAAAGCATCCAAAAAATATGGTACCTATACACAATGGAATACTACCTAGAGATTAGAAATGGTGAAATATTGGTATTCGCAGGGAAATGGTCAGAACTTGAACAAATAATGTTGAGCGAGATAATCCTAGAACATAGAAAACAAAGGGGCATGGTCTCCCTGATATATGACTGTTAAGGTATGTGGTGGGGAGACAGCAGAGACCAGGTCTGTGAAACCAAAAACTTATTGTCAGATGGTATTTCTCACATGTTTGGGTCAGTGACCCTTCACTATGTAACTAAAACCAAACAACTGCTCAACATATAAACGTCAAAAATTGACCTTTCGGGCTGGGAATATGGCCTAGTGGCAAGAGTGCTTGACTCCTACACATGAAGCTCTCGGTTTGATTCCCTAGCACCACATATATGGAAAATGGCCAGAAGGGGCACTGTGGCTCAGGTACCAGAGTGCTAGCCTTGAGCCCAGGACTGGCCAAAAAATAAAAATAAAAATAAATAAATAAATAAATAATTTGACCTTTCAGTGGATCACAATAGCTCAAAAGCTATGTATGTCTGTTCATATAAGACTACTGTCGACCTATTGTCTATTTTTGACATTACATTTAAAGCTGTGGGCGAATTTTCTTCGGCGTAGGCCACCTGGCTGTAATATATGTTCTTGGTACATTGTATATTTTATATATGTCTACCAACCTAGGGAAGGGAAAGAAAAACAGGGTGTAAGATATCACAAGAAATGTACACACTGCCCTACTATGTAACTGTACCCTTTTTGCACAACACCATCTCAAAAATTTTTTTTCTTTAATTAATAAATAAATTACAAAAAAAATGAAATGAGAAACAAAAAAGAAAAATAAAAGAGTTCCTAAATATTGATGGAGTTCTACTTCATCCCCCAGGTGATTTTAACTCCTGTGTTTCATTTCTTCCCTAAATCCATTTCTAATCCCAGGTTGTAGGCATGGTTCAGGTTAAAGTTTCAAGTAAAACAAAAACCACAAAGCAGTCATGGGATTTAACTGATGAGCTTTTGAAGATACAACACTAAAATCTACTGCTTTTCCTATTGGAAATGGGCACCAACAAGAAATATGTTCTCAGAGTACTTTAAATACTTATGGCTTACTCAGTCCTATAGAACATTTGAAGGTGTTTATAACTACCCTATTTCACTCACTCCAATAAAGGGTCATTAAAACAGGTTAATATTATTAGTTAAGATGTGATTTCTGATTAGTTGCCAGCCATCTTCACTTTCCCAGAGAAGTGACTTCCTGGGGGTGATTGAGTCACATAACAGGTGTCACACTTTTGTCTCACATAAAAAAAAAAACCCTGGAGGGTTGGAAATGGTGATCAGCTGTACTACTTGTTTAGGATGCATGAATCCCTGGGTTCCATCCCTCAGCACCACATGAACAGAAAAAAGCTGACATGGTGCAGTGGCTCAAGTGCTAGCCTTGAGAACAGAGAGGCTCAGGGACAGAGCCCAAGCATTGAGTTCAAACTACAGGACTGGCAAATCAAACAATCAAAATTTTACAAAGTGTGAGACCAATCAAAGCAAATCTGCAGGTGATGTAGACAGAATGTAAGATTTTTATCAGCTGCAAAATGTACAATACATCTACGTCTTATTTAGGTACATTTTCCTCAAGCTCAATCTACTTTTCCATTTTAAACCAGGGACCTCCATTAAGTTCATAAAATGGAATGTAACACTGGGTGAGAAACCAAAAGCACTCACCTGATATCCCTCCATTCTGTTCCTATTGCCAATGAACAGAAGATTCTGGAAGCAAGGCTGGGAAAAAAAAGGCAATGAGGTAGTCAGCAAAGGAACTATTGGGAATTTGCCAGAGATTTTCCTGCTCTATACTGCTTAGTAACTGCAACCCACTCTGCCAAGCCATCTATAACCACCTGCGTGTGGTTTTTACCTTTATAAACCCTAGATTAGGGCTGGGATTGTGGTTTAGCGGTTGACTGCTCCCCTTGCATGCATGAAGGCCTAGGTTCCATTCCTCAGCACCATTTAAATAGAAAGAGCCAGAAATGGAGCTGTGACTCAAGTGGTAGAGTGCTAGCCTTAAGCAAAAACAAAGCCAGGGACACTGCTCAGCCTTGGAGTCTAAGCCCCAGGAAAGGCAGAAAAAAGAAAGAAAGAAAGAAAGAAAGAAAGAAAGAAAGAAAGAAAGAAAGAAAGAAAGAAAGAAAGAAAGAAAGAAAGAAGAAAGAAAGAAAGAAAGAAAGAAAGAAAGAAAGAAAGAAAGAAAGAAAGAAAGAAAGAAAGAAAGAAAAAGACATCTTTGCGTGGAAGTTAGTCCCTACATCCCTCTCCACATAACAGGGACATAATGAGTAACCCTAGTTAAACCTTCAGGAAATGTGGTATCTTCAAATAAAACAACCTTGGGAAAAGTGCATTGTCTTAAGTTTACTCTTCTTATTTTTCTTTTAAGTCAAAACACAGTTAGAAAGACTTTCTGAACTGACAGAAAAACAAGCAAACAAACAAACAAGTTACAGCTTGTATCAGTACATCCCTTCCTAGGACCTTTAGGATGAAGTTGAAAGATCACATACTAGAAATGATTATGAGAATAGGAGGCTCTAAATTAAATGAAGATGGTTAGGGTATTATTACATGCATACTTGTAGTTGTAAATCTTACCTTTCCACCCAAACTACAGCCTTAAGTCCATTTAATATCCAGGATCTGGTTTATTAGTCCACCTCATCTCTCTCCCTAAAAATTGGTCTAAACATTCTAACAGAAAGTGATTGAGAGTGTTACAGGATCTAGAACCTCATGAATCTTGTACAAAGTAGAACTGACTCTTGCTTAAGGCATGGAAACCTTAATAGATCATTTCCTTCCCATCCTTTTCACCCTCTACTTTTTGGGCTTGCCAGACTTCACAAGATCTCTTCCTTCAGGAGGGACATTGCTATCACAGGTTGCCCTCCTTCCAACACCAATAGGCTTCATTCTATAAACACACAACCATCACACAGTATTCCAATATACTGTGTGGATTAGTCTCTAGAAAGAAACCTGGGTGAAGACAAAGATGGTCTGCTGTGAAGGCTAAGAAAGCACGAGCAGACCAGAAAAACAACCCAGAATCAACCACCCAGAACCAGAAAACACAACTGCTATAAGACAAGCCCCAGGGCCTGCGCACATTTCATTTTCACTGCAACTTTCCCCATGCTCGTGGTCCCACAGGCCAACGTGGACACCTTCACCCGTGTGCTCGGTGGAACCGCATTGGAGGAGTGTGCCTGCGCACCTCCCGGCTCTCTGGCTCTGGAAAACACCCAACCTGTGTGCAGAGCTCCAGCGGCCAGGTTCTGCCTCGGCAGCCGCACGGGCTGATAGCAGTGCCCACTTGGGAAGCCCAACTGGAGAAGCGCGCAGAGGGCAGACTCCTGTCTCGAGTCCGGCCTGTGCCTCTTACCTGACACCTTCCCTCACTGGGATCCCTTCAGGTCACAGTCCCACAGCCTACTAAACACGGGGCCCTTACTCGGTGGCTCAAACCGTGGGAATGCAAACGCGTACTTCACAGCACTTCCCAGAAGCCGGGTAAAGAGAGAGGAACCGGAATTTACAGACTGGAAACAGTCTCAGTGGGCAGGCAGGCGCATGCTCACAAGGAGCCCAGTTAGGCACTTCCACGGGGTTTGTGCTCAGTGGACTACAGTTCCCAGAATGCCATCTGCACCCTAGGGGAAGTTGGCCTTATTTAGGCTTCGGAGTTGGCTTAACCCTTAGTCCTAAGAGCACATAGATCCTGCCACACTTGGGCAGTTAAGGGTCAAATAGCTGGTATTTTACAAGGGATACCCTCTGATTCTGAGATAGTGCCTTAGTTATGACTTGCAGGATAGTATTCGCCATAGCAGAATCCAGAGAGAGACTTTTTTTTTTTCATTTTTGCCAGTTCCGGGGCTTGAACTACGTTCCTAGGTACTGTGCTGGCTCCGTTTTGCTCATGCCTAGCACTCTACCACTTGAGCCACAACACCACTTCTGTCTTTTTCTATAAATGTGCTACTGAGGAATCAACCAGGGCTTCAAGCATGCTACCCAAGTCACCTACCTCTAGACAAAATCTTGTTCCTCAAAACGAGCCTTTCGCTAGTCCTCTCTGTAGTATCATTAAATATTTAAAAAGAGACAGCATAAACGTTTTATGCATTGGAGAGTAAACTGCCATTGCACGTGTTTTATGTGACATCTTCAAACCAGAGCACTTTGAATAACACAATAAGGAAATTCCTCCACCTGCATTCAGGTGTCCCAGGTGTGTTCTCTCACAGAACCACTCCTGGCCTTTTTTGTTTATGTGGTGCTGAGGAATGGAAACCCAAGGCTTCCTGTGTGCTAGGCAAGCACTCTACCAGTAAGCCACATTCCCAACCCCATAAGATACATTTTTTAAGAGTTTATTCTCCAGTTCTTATTGCTACAAACAACACACAACTGTAATAAAGTACAATGGAAGCAGGCCATGGTTATCAGTTAGACACTTCAATTATTTTAATTTGTCAAAAAGTTTAATATAGTTCTTTTGAGAAGAACATGTCCCAAGAATTTCTGGATTCTCACTTTGAAGAAATCAAGTCAGAATTACTTTTGAGTGACTGTACACACATGGATGTAGGTAGTAAAGATACCATGTTAGTGACTGCCCCTGTCTGCCATGTCCTGAGCGGCTGCTGCCATAGTGCTTGCCTTTATGGGAGCAGGGGAAGGAGAGGTCCCTGTGATGGTCCTTTTCTTTTCTGTGCTTCTTTGCAGCATCTGAATGATCACCAAACATGCTCTGAGGTGGAGAATGGCATGTTTTTCTCTTATGGCTGTGTCTATTAGAATATTTCAAGGCATCTGTGATATGCCTGGCCTAATGTGGGGGAAAGCTTGATTGTGGTGTCTTTGAAGGCTCTCACTGTACCTGTGGGACAGGTTCAGGACCTTCAGGTGCACGTTCCCAACCGATGCCTCCCGTTATCATGTCTTCTGGCACTGTGTGATCTAGACCACGAGTGATTTCAGGATCTTAACTGACTTGCTTTTTCTCTGATTTATACCACTTCTTCCACAGCTTTTGGTTGCCTGCTGTCTCTCTTCAGGTTCCTTTTTGTTGATCTTTGCACTGATGAGGGCTAAGGACTTCTCGTCCTCCATTCCTTTGCTAGCTGACAGTGGCTTGAAAGCTGGTGACAAGTTCCCAAGTTGAACAGTGCCAGGGTCCCATCATAATTCAGTTCTTTGCCTTTTGACTTGGCTTTCTTTATGGCTCCTCTTCTCTCCTTCCTGTCCTAGTAATTTGTAGTGTCATTATTTACTTGTATAGAGCCAAAGGGTCTCTATGTAGATTTTCAGAATGTCATCTTTATAGTAACAAAAAGAAAGTACCAATGGGCATACAAATATCACACACACACACACACACACACACACACACACACACACACACACACACACGATGGTCTCTGGTTAGAAAGGAACAAAAATATTGCTCCATAGACTTTTTCATGTAATTCTTTGTGTACTAGGGTTTCATTATGTTCTGTTTCTAAATTTCAAAAGGCATAACAGTGATTTTATTTCCAGTCCTGGGGCTCAAACTCAGGATCTGAGCAGTGTCCCTTGGCCTCTTTTTTTCCCTTGGCTTCTTTTTGCTCAGGGCTGGCACTCTACCACTTGAGCCACCGAGCCACTTCTGCTTTTTCTATATATGTGGGGCTGAGGAGTGGAACCCATGTATATGAGGCAAGTTCCCTGCAAGTAGGCCATATTCCCAACACCAACAATGATCTTATTAGTGTGCCTGACACAGAAATACAACTCCAGTAGTATCCATTGCTAAGCCTTGACAAATTTTTGTTTGGTATTGAAATGGGGTCCGAGTGGGGGGAATCACCCATCCCTCCAACAGTACAACACTGAGAGACAGTCATAAGTACAAAGATGGGTTTATTGGGGAAGTATAAAACAGAATAGCCAGCCAGGGTTACAGCCCAAACTCGGGAGCAGGAGAGAAGCAACCTGGGCCAGGCTCAGGGTTGGGTTATATAGGGAAATACCACATAGTCTAGGCGGGTCACATAGAGGTGGCCAATGAGGTAAGAACACTTATAGAAAAACTGCATAGTCAAGTCAGGTCACAGGCAGGTGGCCAATGGAGTTACAGTCTGCCTCATAGTAACTCTTTGAACCAACCTATCATTTTAGTTAGCATTAGCACACGAATTTGGCAGGTCCCCAAATGATGCAGGTGGAGGTAAGGCTGCTCCTTCCTGAAAGGGCACAGGTTGTTGGGATGATATACTATTGCTAGCCGCTAACAAGTATGATGGACTGACTTGATTGGGCTGGCTTTAACTTGTTCTCCTATTAGTCAGGCCAAGCTTTTAAGTGCCAGAGAAAATGTGGAACTATTTCAAATGAAGTGTCAACACTTATGTACAATGATGATGCTCAACAAAACAGAGTACCGGGTATCACGCTAGCAAAGTACTGACTGGGGGCAGAGAGCTGTGGAATAAATTAGCATCCAGTGGGCTCACTGTGTGCTGGAGAGTTTGAACAGGGCAGGGAGAGCTCCCTTTGAAGTCAAACATTTCTCTTTTGTTTGTTTTTTTGTTTTTGCTAGTCCTGGGGCTTGGACTCAGGGCCTGAGCACCGTCCCTGGCTTCTTTGTTACTCAAGGCTAGCGCTCTGCCACTTGAGACACAGCACTTCTGGCCATTTTCTGTATACGTGGTGCTGGGGAATTGAACCCAGGTCCTCTTGTATATGAGGAAAGCACTCTTGCCACTAGGCCATATCCCCAACCCCAAACATTTCTGATTTTAAAGTTCCCTGGTTACATTGTAGAGACTGACTAATATCTCTTTAACTAGTTGCATTTATTCCCATAAAACAAAAATTCAAATGTCTGTATAACTGTAGATTTCTCAACATCACCTACTGAGTGAAGCTTCAATAATTTTGGGGGCTTGAACTCAGAGCTTTTGTGCTGAAGGCTCAATAATCTACTACTAGAGCCACAGCTCCACTTCTGGTTTATTGGTGGTTAATTGGTGATGAGAGTCTCACAGTCTTTCCTGCCCAGCCTGGCTTCCACCCTTGATCCTTAGATCTCAGCCCCCTGAGTAGATAGGATTATAGACATGAGCTATGACACCCAGGACAACTCCTCTTTGGTCCCATGTACATCAAACAGGCTTTTAAGGTCTAATCTGATGTTCACTCAATTACTTTACTCTCTGTTCCATGAGATGGATGAACCAGCAAGAGATGCAGGGGCCAGATTCAGTCAGGCGTCACATGTCAGACTCAGAACTGAAGGCATCATCTGGAGAACACCCCTGAATTTGGGGGATCATTTGATGTTTCTTATACTTACCTTCAGTCCATATAAACTATCAGAGGTTTGCTTCATAAAGGGAGTTGCAGGTGCCCTTGTAAAGTTGCTTCCTAGAATCAATAGAGGGTTGCCACCTGCTTAAATTAGAAATGTAATATTTTAAATGAGTGGGGAAAAACCCATTATGTGGTTGGTGATATTTTGTTCTTCAAGGTGTGAGGAAAAACATTGCCCTTCCTCCTCCAAACAAAACACAGTAATAAACCCACAGCTAGGCACAGTGCTCAGGGTCTTTGGTAGCCTTGTGGACTGCAGCTTATTGCATTCATACCAGTGTAAAGCAAAGTCCCTGGTTTAACCAGGCCCTAACATGTATCAGTTCCTTGATCTGTCTGAGAGGGAAATTTTCAGCTGTCTCTCGGGGGTAAATCCTTTTCTGCTGTTCTGCACTAAAATACATTAATACTTAGTTGGTGTTATTGAATTTTTGCCTGGTTACAGGACTGTCCTTCAGTGCACTGATGCCAGGGGTTTTTAGCCTCCCGTGCTCTCCTGTCCTGCAGGAGAGACGGGATAGCACACCTCATGCAAACGGGTCTGGGAAGAGGATATATGGGGCTGACAGACTGCCACCCAGCCCCCCTCTTGACGGAGAACACACAGACCATCTGGGAGCCAGTCAGCGCTAAGACTCGTTTAATGGTGGCAATGAGCAGTTCTTTTAAAGGGGCCAGAGGGCGGCGGAAGGGGAGGGGTATGTGCACCTACATAAGGGGCTGGGATTTGATGCCTGAGCTGTCCATCAGGGTGGAGCTCCGAGGGACCTCCCTAAGGGGAGGCCTAATTCTACCTCACGGCCCACAGGTCTGCCTCTGGGTTCATCACCAGGCGCCATCTTGGCTACACGTCGTCCCAAGGCTGGGAAGCAGGGCCAGCTAGAACCGCCTCTTAATGATGCAAGGCATACAGGTGGGCATGCCCCACACACTGAACTCTCCATTGCCTCCTCCATCCTTTTTGGGGAACTGTCTTAGGAAAGATGGTGCTGTGAGCACCCACTCTCCTCTGGCTTTGTAAAACAGCAACAGAATGCTACACATCAACTACACTGCCATTTTTATGATGGCGGTACAGAGGGGACACGCCAGGGGTGTGGGTGCTCAAAGCCACAGATCCCCTTATACACTGGCTTCTGGGTTTGGCTTTAGTCATTTGTTCATTAATTTATTTCCAGCACTGGGGCTTGAACTCAGAGCTTCATGCTCTTCTCTTGTTCTTTGTTTTTTTCTAGGCAAGCCTGGTGCTTTAACACTTGGGCCACAGTTCCACTTCTGGATTTTTGCTGCTTAATTGCAGATAAAATCTTGTTGACTTTTCTACATGGACCAATCTTGAACCTTAATCCTCAGATGTCAGACTCTAGAGTAGCTAGAACGACAGGTATAAGTTAGGGTCCAGTTTCACTGGTTACTGTGTTGATAATTTAGGTGGTCCAAATCAGTAAAAGCAGTAGAATCAGTCAATATGCAGCTCTTGTTCCTCTCTATCCCAGTCTCCAGAACCATCATTGTTTTTGTGTATGAGTTTGTTGACCATTGCACACTCAATAGAGACATCATGCCATGGCTGTTCCTTTCTAATCTGTATATGTTATTTAGCTGGTTGTATTCAAGGTTCATCCCTGCTGTAATTTGTAGTTATATTTTCGTCCTTTCAATGCATTCATTTATTGCTTTATGTGATCCTTTCTTTTGTTGGTGAGTAATTATGAAGTGTTTCTTGAAACAGTTGTAACACTCCTTGCTAACTTCTTTTGCATAAGTATGATTTCCAGGTGAAAGACTTCTCAATTTTTTTAAAATTCATACAATTTCTCACATTTGTGAATTCTGTTGTGTTTCCTTAAGGATGCCCTGTCTCTGAAGAACTTTCCAAATTCACTGTATTCATAAGGTTTCTCTCCCGTGTTTATTTGCTGCTGAACAGGAAGATAGGTTTTCTGCATGAAAAACTGTCCACATGAGTTACATCTATAAGGTTCCTCTCATGTGTGTGTTTTCTCATGAACAGTAAGCTGTGCCCTCCAAATGAGTGATTTCCACAACGATTCCATTGATAAAGTTTTTCACTTGATTGAATTTTCTTCTATATACTTAGGTATGATTTGTGGGTTAAAAACATTCTACATTCATTATGTTCATAAGGTTTGTCTTCTCTGTGTGTTCACTGATGAATATACGATATGTCTTCTGGGTGAAAGACTTTCCACTTGTGTTATATTTGTAAGGATTCTCTCATGTATGGTTTTGCTCATGAACACTTATGTATAATTTCCTTGCAAAAGACTTTCCACATATGTTACATTTTTAAAGTTTCTGTCCTGTATGTGTTCGCCCGTGAACAGTAACGCTTGATTTCAGGGTAAAAGACTTTCCTCATGTGTTACATTTAGAAGGTTTCTCTCCTGTATATATTCTCTCATGAGCACTGACATTTGATTTCTGGGCAAAAGACTTTCCATATGTGTTATATTTATAAGGTTTCTCTCCTGTATGTGTTCTCTCATGATCACTAACGTTTGATTTCCCAGAAAAAGACTTTCCATATGTGCTGTGTTTCTAAGGTTTCTCTCCTGTATGCTTTCTCTCATGAGCACTAATGATTGATTTCGGGGCAAAAGACTTTCCACACGTGTTACATTTATAAGATTTCTCTCCTGTATGACTTATCTGATGGATAGTTAGTTGCATTCTCCAGGTGAAGGACTTCCCACCTTGGTCACATGCATATGATTTCTCACCTGTCTGAGTTCTATTATGTACATTTAAAGTTGTCCTCAACTTGAATGACTTTCCACATTTGTTACATATATGAGGTTTCTCAACTAGTGAATTCTATTATGGCTTCTAAGATATAAAATTTTCCTGATGGCTTTTCCACATTTATTATATTCATAAATTTTCTCACCTTTGTGTATTCTATTATGTGTTTTCAGAGTTGACTCATGTTTGAAGGACTTTCCATATTTGTTGAATTCATAACGTTTTTCTCCAACACAAACACGATTATTTCTAAAGATTATGGTCTGTGATCTTAATACCATCCTTTCTCCACCATCTGTGAAATACTGCTGCTCATTGGTACTCTTAGAATGTGGACTAAAAGGCTCCATATGGCTACAAGATTTTTCAACTACATAAGATATGCCAGGCCTGGATCCAGCGTGCATCTCTTCAGGCTCAAAATGGAGAACCACATTCTGACATCCAATGGATGCCTTAGTCCTCATTCCTAAGGAGTCCCTACTATTCCTACACAGCTCTGGCATGTTTAGAGCTCAAGGAAAAGTTCTCACTAACCTCACTCTTGCACTCCTGACTTGAGTACAATTCTCAAAGTAGAGGACTATGTTCTTAATTCTTACATAGTCACTTGGAGAGAGTTTGTAGATAACAGCTTCTCTGGGACCCTCTCATGGGTTTGTCTCTTCTTACCCCCCCCCCAGTCCTCCACAGTCTCTTCACAGGTTTTTGTCCAGATGCAGAAAAAAGTAGATCGTGAAAAAGAAAAGCCCCCAGTGTTCCAGGGAGGCTCCAAGGAGGCTGAAATCTTTCCTCCACCCTATGCCCCCCTGTACCTCCCCCCATTTGCCGGCGCCAGCAGCCCAGCACACCAACAAGTCAGTTCCAAGTCCTGACCCACAGCAGCCAACAGGGGCGGATGCAGGGCAAGCCCAAGCCACCCGCAGGTGGCTGGGGTGACCCCATGGCGCAGCGCTGTTGTCTCTGTGTTGTTCATGGGTCTGACACTCTCTTTTGTGTCAAACCTGCATAACCTGTTTTGTTATCTTGTCCCGTGTTTGTTGGCACCGTCAGTTTATAAATCAGTAGACTGTTATGGCATATTTAGTTCCTTAATATATTTTGTATGTTGTCTGTATATGTGTCTAACCTCCTCCACATGGGTGAGAGAAACTCCTCCTAGGCATGGGGACTGAACTGAGAATGTGGCAAACAAAAGACTTCCAGGAGTGACTCCTTCTCTTTTTCTTTATGTCCCCAGTGGAATTTTTCTCCCTTCCTTTTCTTAGCAGCATTGCTTCTCCAGATTTGTCAAACTGCTTTTACTTTTCCCACTTTTGTATGTTTGTCTAGGTTTATGTCAAATGCTCTGATGTGTCTAAATGATTTGGTAAACTGGACTTTGATATTTAAAAAAGGTTAAAGGAAATCCAATCAAAAATTTAAAAAGATTGTGTTGCATAAAAGGAAAAATTGCCTGTATTGGTACAGGACTGGTACAGGACTGGTCTGGACTGTGCTTCTCTGTTTTCTAAATCTCCTGACTGTGATGGATGAAATGGGACAGACTCCCTTATCCCCCTGGATTTATGTTTAGCTCATTGGAAAGATGTACAGGTGATAACTCACAATCAGAGTGTGAGTGTCCACAAAAAGAACTCTGTAAAACCCCTATCCAGCCTTCTTAAACAAAACAATTATTTGGTGTACTGATATATTTTCTTAAAACTATCAAGCCCTGGAAAATGAGTATGTAGAATGCTAAAACCATTTGTTAAAAGTTTTGTCTTGGGCTGGGGATATAGCCTAGTGGCAAGAGTGCCTGCCTCGGATACACGAGGCCCTAGGTTCGATTCCCCAGCACCACATATACAGAAAACGGCCAGAAGCGGCGCTGTGGCTCAAGTGGCAGAGTGCTAGCCTTGAGCGGGAAGAAGCCAGGGACAGTGCTCAGGCCCTGAGTCCAAGGCCCAGGACTGGCCAAAAAAAAAAAAAAAAAAAAAGTTTTGTCTTATAATTTAGATGTTACAGGAGTAAGATTTGCAAAATACTTCTTGCCACTGGAAAATGTTCGGGCGGTGTTTATTTGGCACCCTTTAAGATCTTCTAAATATATGTGTGTATAAGTGTGCATGTGTGAATGTGAACATGTTCAAGAATATGATGTAAAATTGAGTGAGTTTAAGTTTAAATTCAAATGGTGTTGCCAAATGCTTTAAAGAATTATTGCATTGTTTTAAAGGAAAACTATAGTTTTAAAAAATATTTCTTTAATTAAAAAAAAACAACTGCTTGGGTTTCTTAGTCAGAGACCAACAAAAAAGGACAGAAAAAACCTAGGACGGGCCTGTGCCTAACCACAGGAAAGAGGGGTGATCTGTCAAAGGTGCCGCTTGTCCAGTCCACGTGGTGGGACAGCCATGAGGGGGTGTCCATTCATGGTGGGAGAGGACAAGCAAGCACCAGGACAGTTTATCAAGCGCTGAGGAATAGGATGGAGATAGGCTGTATTGTAGGACCGGTCAATGGAGGCCTTTCTTTTGTGTCTTTGGTTTTCAAGTGAACTTAAAAAATCTGGTGGTAAAAATAAATAATTTGACTGGAATTTCTGAAACTGCCCCTTGAGAGGTACTCGAAATTAAAATTTTTAAAAGTGCTTATCTATCACACTGAATTACAGGAAGGTTACTGTTTCATACATTAGGCATTAGATACATTTCATGTACCATTTGTTACCTAGTCCCTCATTCTCCCTCCCCCCTCCTCCTTTCCTTTCCCCCACATGAGTTGTTCAGTTCATTTACACCAAACAGTTTTGCAAGTATTGCTTTTGTAGTTGTTTGTCTTTTTTTCCCTGTGTCTCTCAATTTTGGTGTTCCCTTTCAATTTCCTAGTTCTAATACCAGTATATATGGTTTCCAATATACTCAGATAAGATACAGAGATAGTGTAGGTACAACCACAGGAGGGTGATACAAGATCATCAATAATAGAAGCTAGAGTTGCACATGGCACGTTGAAAGTAATTACAACTATGATATAACAATCATTTCCATATTCCATCTCACACCAGTAAGAATGTCCTATATCAAGAAAACTAACAGTAACAATTGTTGGAGAGGATGTGGCCAAAAGGGAACCCTACTTCACTGTGGGTGGGAATGTAAGCTGGTTCAGCCACTCTGGAAGGCGGTATGGAGATTCCTCAGAAGGCTAAATGTAGAACTCCCCTATGACCCAGCAGCCCCACTTTTGGGTATCTATCCAAAAGACCACAAACAAAATCACACTAAAGCCACCAGCACAACAATGTGCATCTCAGCACAATTTGTCATAGCTAGAATATGGAACCAACCCAGATGCCCCTCAGTAGATGAATGGATCAGGAAAATGTGATACATATACACAATGGAATTTTATGCCTCTATCAGAAAGAATGACATTGCCCCATTTTTAAGGAAATGGAAGGACTTGGAAAAAGTTATACTAAGTGAAATGAGTCAGACCCAAAGAAACATGGACTCCATGGTCTCCCTTACAGGAAATAATTAGCACAGGTTTAGGCAAGTCACAGGAAAGGATCACAAGGGCCCAATAGCTATACCCTTATGAACACATAAAAATGTTTTTTAAATGGTTAAAAAGTTTATTGATCTGATGTGATTCAATTCCTGTGCTATTTTTGCAATTTGGGTGTATTGAAAAAACAATGATGAGACTGGATTTCTTGTGTTTGTAATTCTGGTGAACACTGTTACTTTTGCTACAATTGTTTTGGATATCAGTTTAATGACTCAGGTACTAAATTTTGTGTATACTGAGTTGTAATAGTAAGACTCTTAACTGTCTTAATTTACATAAATCAGGCAAGTATTTTAAAGGATATATATTAAACTAATAGTGATAGAAGTCAACGCTCATTAACTTTCTGTATATAAAAAATGGCAAAATTGGATAACATTTCTCACTAATTTATTGAAAAGCTAAATGGATAAGTATTCCTTATTTTGTAGTTGTAATTCTTGCATTAAGGAAAATTGTCATTTGAGTTCAAAGGTCTTCATGCAGTAGCTGGGACTAAAAAAAAATGGCTCTTTTAAAACAGGCAGCCAGGAGGCTAGATGACCTCTGGGTTCCAGAGTTTTTCAGATGCAAATAAGGCTCAGGCAAAGGTACAAAAGCCTCTACTTATAAAGGCTTTAACATTCATTTCTAGATAAAAAACTTGAACAGCCAGAGTGGTAGAAAGTACATGTTAAAGACTTTAAATTTTAAAAAACAATTGGATCTCTAGAAATGAGATTTAAAAATAAAAATTGTCCTAAGAGATTGTTGCAATGTGAGAAAAAAATTATGTCTACCAAAATGAGTGTTTAATTGTCATTCCAGTTTATTTGTAGTTTTTTTTTTTTGTAACAATTTCCATCAGGCCCACAGAGAAGGACAGATGATCCCCACAAGTTTGTCAAGATGTAACACTGGCCATTAATAAGTTCCAGGTAAGAGCATGCTTAAAAACTACTTCTGTGTGGACCACCTTGTTGCTTTTAATTGGAGTACAGTGTCCTCTTGTAAGACTCAGTGATCTGAAATCTGCAGTTCAAAGCCAGCCCAGGCACAAAAAGGTCCTTGTGAGAGGCTTCATCTCTAGTTGGCCAGCAGAAGTGCTGGGAACAGAGTCATGAGTTGCTTTGAAACTCAAAGTGGTAGGGTGCTAATCTTGAGCTGGAGTGCTGAGGGAAAGCACTTAGGCCCTGAGTCCAAGTCCAGTGACGGACCAAGAGAAATGTCAGAAGTGCATTTACACCAGCATGGAAAAAGTCACTCCTGGGACAAAAGTGATGGAGCATCCAGAGGCAGTAAGCAACTGCTTTGATGACAGAGATGGTGTCAGATCCTAGAGTCGTTTGTGCTTGGCCCTTCAAAAGTTAATCAGAGATGGGAGGTCCTAGAAAAATAGTTTGTAAGCATGACTTTCTAATGCCCATGTCGGTTACTGGGCAGTAACTTGCCAGCCATCTGTAAGAGTGAGTAGTAGTGCTAAGATTGTCTCATGGGGGGATAGTGTAAAATCCCAAACCCGTGCATCTACTCAAAGTTCTAATTGGCAACGAGAATTCTGAGCTAGCCTATTTGTTCAGGAAAAAAAGCTTGTAGATCTAAAAATGTCTACAAAGGCAATTTAGTCATTGTTAGGTTTCCTCAGCCAGTCAAGAAAAAATTTATACAAATTAAAATGATAGGCTACAGTGCTGTAGCCCAAGAGAGGGTTTATATAATTGTTAAAAATTAAATGATTAATAATTTCCAGTATGGAGTAAAGCTCCTAGAGAACTTCTGATCCTGCTGTCCCTTGGTAAAGCAGTTTAAGTAATAGGATCCTAACTAGGTAAGCAACGCCCATGAGTCAGCTTGAAAAAATTACAGAAGATGGATGATCTTCGCCCATCAGCTCCCCTTTGAGATCAAGGCATCAGAGTCAGTCTAGGAGAGGAGGGAGGATAGACTAGGTAAATGGTAAACAATATAAAAACTGCACTTGTGAGAGATGATTGCAGGACAAATCTTTTATGTTGGCCTATATATAAAAATAATAATTTAAAAGGTTTAGTTACTGAAAGCAGTAAAATAGTTTGTTATTCAAGGAATGTTATCTTCCTTACAAGACTAATTTAAGCACATGGGAAAGATTCTAGATTTTTGTTTCCTCTAAAAACAGTGCTCTTTGCTGCTAAAATCTGTTTCCTGCTTACTGTCAATTTTATTGTGGCTTGAGCTCAGTGACTGTGTATGGATGATACTGGACAGCAACTGATCAGTGGCAAACAGTACATCATAATTAAACTGCTATTCTTTTTCACATTACAAAAGATATCTAAGATTTTCTATAGTGTCTTTCAGATAATGCCAATTTAAAATGTCTCCTAACTTTTGGCCAAGGATTCAGGATTTTCCAGCTAACTTTGGAGTTTACCACCAAAGAGTCTATGCAGAGTTGCAGGCAGCCCAGCAGGAGATGTGACATTTTTTTTGGAATCACTCGGAAACACTTCTGTCTGCTGCCGCCACATCCCCTGCCTGACAATCATCTAAAAAAAAATCTACATCTTCACTCTGTGAAGCCCTATCTTGGTAAAAACAGATGGGACTCCATCACACACAGTTGATTTCTGCTGGAAAGTGCTTTGGATCTGCTAAAACTAAATTTGGGGGGGACATTCTTGAGTTGACTGGAGTTAACTAGCTCTATTAAAAAATTGGATATTGTAAGAGATTTTCAAGTAGACAATTCCATGGAACTGATGGCTAAATCCAAACCATGTAGGACAGGCTGGAGTGTCACTTCCAGGCAATTCCTGGGGTGGGAGGTGAGTCCAAGCATATTAGAGCATGTCCAAATGGATTAGGGTGTGACCTCAGAGAAGAGAGGGAGGTAACTGCCATCAAGTGTGCCAGTTTCCAAGGTAACTCAGCAAAAAATTAAACTGCTGGGTGCATCTTCGTGAAGCCCTCCTCAGGGTGGATCTTACAGATGCCACTGGCCAACCTTAGACATTTAATGACACTAAAAACTGGAAAAATCCACTCTAAAAGGGGAGAAAAAGGGGGAGATGTGGGGCACTGGTTTACAGCTTTAAGAAGAGGTCCTAGCTGGGACCGCCTCTTCTCCAGCCCTGGGGCCGCATGGCTGCTAGGCCCACCTGCCCTCTCCTGCTAGCCCCTCCTGCCCTCTCCTGGTCCAGAACTGGAAAGGTGGCTATAACCAGCCCTGCCTCCTGCCTCAGACCACGTGCATGCCAAGATGGTGGGGGTGATGAACCCACGAGGCGGTCCTGTGGGCCTTAACAACCACCCCTAGGGGAAATCCCATGACGTCACCCCTGATGGACAGGTCAGGAATCAAATCCCAGCCCCTACATAGGTGCATGTACCCCTCCCCTTCAGCCGTCCTTCAACCAGTGTAAAAGAACAGATCATTTTCCTGAATAAACGAGTTTGGATCTGACTGGCTCCCAGGCCACCTGTCTGTCCTCTGTGGAGAGGGGGGCTGGGTGGCGGTCTGTCAACTCTCTTATCCTCTTCCTGGCCCCGTCCATGAGGGGCGTGCTTTCCCGTCTCTCCTGCAGGACAGGAGAGCCAGGGAGGCTATAAACCCCCGACAATGGCACCATGCAGTGTGAACTTCCAGCATGACTTGCTCCTGCAGCATCCATGTGCACACCTTTCTGATTTTCCACACCCCACTAAGAGAAAGTTTCTGAGTTCTGCACCACTTCCTGGAATAGCTATGTTCTTATGCTGTGGGCATTAATTTGGGGCCTTCACACAGCAGCAGAGTCTGTGAAGAACAGTGACTATGTGGAGAGCCACTCTACTCCAGCCTCGTCTAGTACTCCAGCTGGAGGCTGTGGCCTCCACATGTGGCTGCTCAGAGGGAAGGGCATTCTCCTCTGAGTGGCAACTCTCGAGGCTGTTCAACCAGTCTAAGGAAAACTGGCCACAGAATTTGCTAGAACTGTAGTTTGGCAGGAAGCAAAAAGCAATGACAGGCAGTCTGGCACTTCGGGCTCCCTTCAAATGTGTGTGGGTGCCATCATCATCCCACTGAAATTCTGAGGAACAGCTGAAATTGTTCAGTTGTACCAGTAAGCTGGATCTCTTTCGTGGAGGGAGAGGGCTGGGGGTGATTTTCTTCAGGAGTTGGATATGGTGGTACCATCCAAGGCATTGTTCTCAACTCCATATGGCCAGCATTCTGTTTTAAATTTTATCTGATGTCTAGGTAAGTGACCATGGCTTTGTTGAACGCTCTGTCCTGTATTGTCTCTTGAGTCTCAGCTGCATTGTACCCCATGTCAAACATGACTTCCACAATAATGGGGTCCAATGCTGGAGAGTGGCTGATCAGGACCCAGGCCAGAACTACCATCGAGACTCAGCCACAGGTGCTCCAGTATTTGTTCAACATTGGGTCTCTAACTGGAGTTCACAGTCAGCATTTGGGAAATTAGGTCATGTCGCTTTGCAGTTAGGTATAGTGGAGGTCTCTACTTGGCCTCTAAGAGTAGGGCCTGTACTTCAGTAAACTTCCTCCCCTCAAATGGGAATTTTCCCACTGTCATCACATACAAAATGATGCCTAAGTTCCAAATGTCCATCTTGTAGGCATCATACATTTTTTTAAGGAACATTTCTGGAAGTCAGAATATCAAGACTCCACAAGCTCCCTTTATCAACTGTACTGGGGTGGCCCTGACACTCAGCCCAAAATCACTGACCATGGCTTTTGCTTTGGCACCCAACAGGATGTTGGGCTGAAGTTCTCAGTGTGCAATTCCGTTTTCATGAAGGTAGTGCACAGCATTCACAATTTGTTTGAACATCCTCTTGGTTTCATGCTGGAATATGTGGAGCAAGATTTGTGAATCCACCCCATGAGGTGTCCCCACGTGGCTAGCTCCAAGACGAAATATAGACAGGCTTTATCCTCCATCACCTCAAACAATCAGAGGATGTGTGGGTGATGTATGCTCTTGACAATGTCCACCTCGTTTACTAAGGTATGGTTTTCCAGGTCTTTCTTCAGGAGAACTTTCACAGCCAGCCTTGTGTCTCTGAGGTGGTGATGGGAAACCTTCACATATCCAAAGCTATCATGGCCAATGGTCTCCTTCAGTTGATGATGTCCAATGATGGTTATCTCCTCCTCATCTTCTGAGGAAGAATTAAAGAAACTTTTTTGTATTTTGACATCTTTCCACTGTTATGGAATGTACTCAATCTTACAATTATCTCAAATGTTCTAAATGAAGATGACACATAAAAATCTTAACCAAACGGAGCTAAACTAAAAAACAAACAAGTGAATACAAACACCAGAATAATGATAAGAAATACCCAAACCCAAACCATACCAGCACAACTCCCTCCCCCACCACACAAATAAACCTTAGAGTTTTTAGAAGTTAGTCCAGTAAGTCACCAAGAAAAGCTCCCAGTGCTGTAACTGACAAATGTGGAGAGCAGCTTTTTATATACCCTACTGGGGTTGCCTCACAATGCTTGATGACATCAGGGAGCAAATGGACCAATCACAAGTGGGACCAGTGACATCAGTGAGGAATGGACCAATCAGAGCTCAGCAATATCCCATTGATCATTATGCTCTTGAGCCAGGAGGACTGTTGCCAAGGAAGCCAGGTACATGGGAAGATGCTCCTGCTCCCCTGGAAGCCATGTGGGAGCCATAAGAGGAGGACACTGGCCAGTGTCCCCTGACCCTGGTGGGGTGGGGTAAGGAGGGCAGGGTACCTTAGGTTTGCTCCTGGGGGAAAGTTACCCAGTATACTCCAAACAGGAGCCAGCAGGAGGAGTGAGGTGAGCCAAACTGGAGCTAGCTGGAGAAGCAGGGCAGAGCAGAACCAGTGTCAGGCAGAGGTTTGGCATGAGCCAAACGGAGCTGGACAGAGGAGGGGTTGGAACCAAACCATAGCCTTAGGGCTGAGGGGGAGTCCGGAACCTTAGGCCTGTGGAGGAGACTGAGGCCTGAGGCCTGAGGGAGGAATCCCAAGACTGACGCAGGCAGAGAAGCCTAAAGGCTTGAAGTTTGAATAGAGGTGAGGCCTACAGGAAGGAAGCTTGCTCATCTGGGTGTCTGGACATTTGGACATTTGGAGGCCGGGAGGCTGAGGTGGTCAGAAGTTGATGTGGAGGTTCAGAGTTCAGTTTAAGACAGGTCTCAGGTCTGGGTTCTGGGTAACTAACCCAGGTAAGGTAGTGTCAGGCAAGCATTAGGAGGTGGAGGGTGGCTCTGGTTCATGCTTTTAGACTGTAAATAAAATACCTTTGTAAGTAAAACCGCTTCCCACCATAAGTGTGCCTCCATGGAATATTCTCGCTCTTGGAGTACAACAGTTAGACTCAAATACCTGTTTCTACTTGAGAAGGGAGAGCAGATATCCAAGATTAAATCATAGCTTTGTCCACATCTGCCATTCTAGGTTGTGTTTCCTGTTTGTACCATTTTCTATGCTTGTTTGTCCTGCTGTTGTTTTTGATTAGCTTAATCATTTTTTCTTTTTTTAGATTTGAATTTATTGTCAAGGGGACATATAGAGAGGTTAAACACATAAGTAAGATAGTGAGAACATTTCTTGTCATACTTTTTACCACCTCCCTCCTTCTTCTCCCATCTTCTCTCCTCTAAAATTCCCCCTTGCCTCAGTTTTACAGTTAATTTACGACATATTTTCTTGTGAGTATCACAGTTCCATTGGTTTCCCCTTTATCTTTTGTCTCACCATTTTGATGTTTCCCCTTCCCTTCCTTAATTCAGAAAAATGTATACACAATAACCAGGGAACCAAAATCAAATACAGTGACAACATGTACCTGAAGCTTATTCTACTTGAGAGGCTTTTTTTGTTGTTGTTGCTCTTGAACTCTGGGTCTGGATGCTCTCCCTGAGCTGACCTTAAGCTCAAGGTTAGCTTTCTAACACTTGAGCCACAGCACCACTTCTGGTTTTCTGGTGCTATGAGCCACGGTGCCCACTTTAAGGTTGTTTTTTTGTTGTTGTTGTTGTTTTTTTTGTTTTTTTGAAGATAAATAAAAGGTGGGGCAGTGGTAGCTCATACCTGCAATTATAGCTACTCAGAAGGCTGAGATCCAAGAATCTCATTTAATGCTGGCCTAGGCAAGTTTCAAGGATCCAATCTAGTAGGTCCTGTGATTAAATTCCTGAAGCAGTGGGCAGGAGTGAACCCCATGTACCCTACAGGACTTCTCCATTCCCAATGGGACTTCCTTTCTCCAAGTCCCCATCTTTTCTTGATAACAACAGGAATGAGAAGCCTGCCCTCACCAGCTTTGGTCCCATGCAGGCCCACACATACTATGACAAAACCCAAGAGGCCCCTGCACCACATCACTGTAGCAGGTGCAGTGTCAGTTCAGGGAACATGGCTCCAGCCCCATGACCACTGGAGGACTTGGTGGAATGGTGTAACCCTGGGCCATACCAGGGAAGGGGAGACAGGGAGGCCTCCGAGTCTGCTGGCCTTCCTTCTCCGTGGGCCTCTAGAGTGACCATATGGCTCTGCAAGTGCGCTTGAGTGTCCTCTCACCCTGCTTGAAATTCCTTCACCCAAGTTTCCTGTCCTGTCACCTGTACTTCTGGTCCCTTCACACGCACTTCGGATTCCTTCACCCTGGTCCCCTCACCCGCACTTCGGGTCCCTTCACCCACGCTTCCGAGTGGAAGCGTGCTGGAACCTGCTGGACTAACTTCAGACAACTGTAAGGCTTTATTTGTGTGGAGGTGTGGGAGGGAGCTGTGTTGGTATTGTTTGGGTTTGGGTATTTCATATCATTATTCTGGTGTTTACTTTGTTTTTTAGTTTAGCTCATTTTGGTGAAGATTTTTTTTTTTGGGGGGGGGGGCAGTCCTGGGCCTTGGACTCAGGGCCTGAGCACCTTCCCTGGCTTCTTCCCACTCAAGGCTAGCACTCTGCCACCTGAGCCACAGCGCCCCTTCTGGCCGTTTTCCATATAAGTGGTGCTGGAGAATCGAACTGAGAGCTTCATGTGTAGGAGGCAAGCACTCTTGCCACTAGGCCATATTCCCAGCCCTGGTTAAGATTTCTTATATGTCATCTTCATTTAGAACATTTGAGGTAATTGGAAGATTGACTACTTGCCATCCCAGTGGAAAGATATCAAAATACAACAAAGTTTCTTTAATTCTTCCTCAGAAGAGGAGGAGGAGATGACCATCATCGGACAGTATCAACTGAAGGAGGCCATCAGCCATGGTAGCTTTGGATAGGTGATGGTGGCCCAGCACCACCTCACAGATACAAGGCTGGCCATGAAAGAACTCCTGAAAAAAGACCTGGAGAGCCATGCCATAGAAAACGAGGTGGACATTGTCAAGAGCATACATCACACACATCATCTGATTTCTCGAGGTGATGGAGGATACAGACTATATCTCGTCATGGAGCTGGCATGCAGGGACACCTTATAGGGTGGATTCGCAAATCTTGCTGCAGGCGCATATTCCAGCATGAAACCAGAAAGCTGTTCAAACAGATCGTGAGTGCTGTGCACTACCTTCATGAGAACGGAATTGCACACCAAGACCTCAACCAACAGGATCCTGTTGGACGCCAAACCCAATGCCAAGGTCAGTGATTTGGGGCTGAGTGTTAGGAAGATCCAGAGGCAGTTGACAAAGGCAGCTTGTGGAGCCTTGATATTCCGACTCCCAGAAATGTTCCTACACAAAATGTACAATGCCTACAAGATGGACATTTGGAACGTAGGCATCATTTTGTATATGATAACAGCGGGAAAGTTCCCATTTGAGGGGAGGAAGTTTGCTGAAGTACAAGTCCTACTCTTAGAGGCCAAGTAGAGACTTCCACTATACCTAACTGCAAAGCGACATGACCTAATTTCCCAACTGCTGACTGTGGACTCCAGTTAGAGACCCAATGTTGAACAAATTCTGGAGTACCTGTGGCTGAGTCTAGATGGGGCATCTAGCCTGGGTCCTGATGAGCCACTACCCAGCAAGCAGGACCTCATTATTGTGGCAGTCATGTGTGACATGGGGTACAATGCAGCTGAGACTCAAGAGGCAATACAGGACAGAGCATTCAATGAAGCCATGGGCACCTACCTGTTTATCAGAGAAAACTTAAAACAAATGCGGACCATTTGGAGTTGAGAACAATGCCTTGGATGGTACCACTATGCCCACCTCCTAAATAATATCCCCCCAGTCCTTTCCCTCCATGAAGGAGATCCAGCTTACCTGCACAACTTAACAGTTTCAGCTGGTCCTCAGAATGTCAGTGGGATGATCATGGCACTGAGACACATGTGAAGAGAGTCCGAATTACTAGGTTGCCTGCCGCTCACTTTTGCCTCTTGCCCAGCTACAGTTGTAGCAGAATTGGGAGCCAAGTTTTCCTTTGACTGGTTGAGCAGCCTAGAGAGTTGCCAGTCACAGGAAATGCCCTTACTTCTAGGCAGCCTCAAGTGGAGGCCACAGCCTCCAGCAAGAGTACAAGACAGGACTGGACTATGTGTGTCTGACAGGACATTCACCATTCTTCACAGACTCTGCTGCTGTGTGAAGGACCCAAATTAATGCCCACAGCATAAGAACAGAGCTATTGCAGGAAGTGGTGCAGAACTCAGAAACATTCTCTGAGTGGGTGGGGCGGGAGTCAGAGAGGTGTTCACGTAAATGCTGCAGGAGCAAGTCGTTCTGGAAGTTCACACTACATGTGGCCAGCACACCCAGCAGAGGCGTTAGCATAGCCCATCCCAGCCAGGGCCAGCGGCAAGTGCTATTGGATCCTGCAGCTTGGATTCCAGGGAAAGGACAGCTGACATGGAGCTGGCTTTCAAAGCTGAAAGGTGCCTACAGAAGCCTGTACCTTCTGAGCAAAGGTAGTAGGGGGAGGGGAGCTTTGTCACCTCATTCAACAACCTTTCATGCTATGTTCCCCAAACACTATGGTGTTTTTGTCCTAAATGTTCCTACAGGTCATCACCCGACCTTCCATGTATGCCGTTCTCTGCCTCATTACTTTCTTGTTTGTTTATGTATGTATGTAGGTTTGAAGTGAGGTCCTGGAGCTTGGTGGTGTGGTAGGCCAAGGATCTGAGGGGTAGGAGGCCACCTGGACTCTGCTTCCTCTTTGGTGCTCTCCAGGAGACTGGAGACCCTGCTGAGAACACCAGTGATGCTGGTTGGGTGGGAGCATGAGCGCAAACTTCATGAGAAAGAGTAGGGTCTGTCCCCAGGCTCCATGTCAGTAGTTTCTGCCCAGCTCTCCTCAATTTCAGTGCAGATTCCTGCATGGTGTTTTCTCTGTACTCTTCACATCTATTCTAACACCAAGCCTTCATTCAAGAGTCCCTGACTTCAGAGATCTTTGCTCACATTAGAAAGAACCTAGGACATTTTACATACCACAACCTAGACAGGTTAATTAGAACTGCAGGTCTTTCCAGAAGCCCAGTTTTTCTCTTAGGGCATCCAGAGTGCTGGGGAGCTGAGTTTCCCCTATGAGAACATACTGAACACCCAGAGCCCATTGTTTGACTGGCAGTATGTATGAATTACAATAATTTTCCTTTCAGGTAGAGGTGAGGAAACCTATGAAGGAGCAAGAGACCTGAGAAAGCATGGAGATACAGTGGGGTCTGTGAATGGACCTTTCCAGGATGGATTTTGCCTGTGGATGGACCCTTCCTGCACTGACTGCCTTTGTACATGAACAGAAATATGGTAAGATAAGATATAGCATTTATTATGCTATTGAGTGTGCAGAATGTGATACTATGTGTTCCTTTGGTTCTTTATGTCTCCTGTGGATACTGGGTTATCATGTGCATGGTTGGTGATCTAGCACCTGACTCCCACCTCCAGGCCTGCATTTTCTAGTAAATGGAGATGGAGTCTGCCTGGCTGGCTTTTACTGAAGTCTTCTGGACATCCACTTGTAGAACCATTAGAACTGCCATTTAGAGCCACCCTCACCTGGCGATGCTTTTGATCTTTACCTGGTGTAACACAAGTTAGTTTCTGTGATGTGACACAAGGGATTTGTGGATTTACCTGAGTGACAGCTCTGATAGGACCACCTTCACAGTGTTGGGGAAGAAGGAGATGGTGGACCAGTGTACAGAATGGCAGGGAGAGAGGGACATGGGCACTATACAAGAGTGTCAGCACAGAGTGTTGCAGAATCTTGGTAGAGATTATTGGAGTCCTCCGAGAGGCCCCAGGTGTCACCACCTTTTCAATAGCACCAGGCTTTGGGCATGGTGTTCCTTTACCTTGTCATATTTCTGTTGAAGGCTCTGGGCCTTCTCTGGAATAGGAGAGCCTTTATTATCCCTTAGGGAACCAGACTATTGGACAGCTGACTTTCAAATAATACAATATTCTGGACATCCAGTTTTCATTTTTGTGATCACAAAGTGTATGAATTAAAATATTTCCTTTCCTTTCATCTATGGATGGAGATACCTCTGAACTGAAGGAGCAAGAGACTTGAGAAAGCATGGAGGTTTAGTGGCACCTGTGGATGTACCCTGCCTGGGCTGAGGGTGTTCTCACATGAACAGACATTCTGTAAGATTGCATGTGACCCTTCACCACTGAGTTATCTGTTTTGGTTCAGGTAGGGACATTAGATTTCCACAGAGAGGCAGTGTGGAGGGCTGAGGCTGGTGACAGGTGTGTGATGGGAAGAGATTGGCAAACCTGGCCTTTAGTGTGTGTGCTCTGGGTTCAGTAGGCTGAGCCTGCAGAGTAGACTGGTGAGATTTGCATGAGGAGGGCTGGGGCTCTTGGGGGCTCAGTGGTTCACCTTTGGACTCTGCTCAGAAAATAAGATGGGATTCTTGTGGGAGAGGCAGTGAGGGCCTCAATAGGGCAATGTCTGGGCACCTTGAAAGACAGGGTTGACCCTGATGTTCAAGGAGAACTGAGAGGGGAGGCTGAGGAATCCTGAATTGCACATGAACCAGTCCTCAGTGACTGGGTGGGTGGGAGTGATGTACTGTGTTTTTCCATAATATCTCAATGATTTTTATCCTCCTCTCGCTTTTTTTGTTTGCTGTGTATATGTGTTTGTGAGTGAGTGCTGGTACTGGGGTTTGAACCCAGTGCTTATCTCTCTGTCACTCTCTCCTTTCCCTTCTCTTCCCTTTCTCCCCTCTTCCCATCTCTCAACCCTGTGCCATTTACCTTCCCTACTTTAATTTTTCCCATTACTCTCCTCCTCTCTTCCTCTTTCCCTCTTCTTCTCTTTCTTTTCTA